>NC_059084.1:54889242-54981869 GCF_020497125.1 Mauremys mutica | reverse complement strand
CTGGCCTTCTAACATATTATTTTCAAGGCCTTCCTTCTACTGGCTAGTCAGGGCCTCTCCTTACAACACATATTTCTTTAACCAAGCTTACACTAACTCTAATTCATTAATTTCATATTTATCCTACAAGAGTCATACAGTTTAAGGCCAGAAGAGACCACCACATCATCTTATATGATCACATGCATATCACAGGCCATCACTCAGCACCAGCACAGGAAACCAAACAAACAAAATCCGACTAAAATATCACAACCCTCAACATTATTGTGTGCCACGGGCAGCGAATAGGCAGTCCAATAGGAGGGGATGTTATATTAATTTAGGTTGGAATATATGGGCCCAATGAGTCAAAGATGTTAACATAACCCTATATATAAAATTAAACAATTTTTAAAAGGCTCCAAGGAATGGTACAAGACCAGAGACCTCCATCCGGCTAAGCATTATAGGCAAACTCCGCCATTAAACATCCCCTTAACTCTTTATTAAAGATTCGATATGAAAAGAAGGAAAACCTGTTAAAGTATTTTAAATGTAAAAATATTAGATAAAGTTTTCATGCTAACAACATCCCTTTTTCCCTTTCCATTTAGGCTATAACTTTAGAAGGAAAACTCCGTGTCTGACATTCTTTTATGATGGTACTAGAGAATGGTAATAAATATTCTTTTGGGGAAAAGAGAATAAGTTCAGTTGAGGTGGGCTGGGATTGTACATGGCTCGCTGTTTTTAAAGTCAGTCCCCATTTCCTAAAAACCAAAACAAGACAAACACACACAAAAAGGGAGAGAGAAAAACAGTCAAAGGGAGAAAATGCAGCTTCTCTCAGTGTTGTTGACTCTCCCATGCAATATTACTGCTGAAGAAACACAATCTGGAATGGGGGGGGGATTGGGGGCAGCATTTGGTGATAATCGGACCCACTTTCAGACAGGGCAAACTTGTTCTATGGTGTACTGTTTAGGTCAATGCTTTTATGCTGCCTCTTTCTGGTCATAGACTCACGAGCAGTGTTGCAAAGATACAGTCTTGGCTGCGCTAAGCCAGACTCTTAATAGACAGAAAGGAAAAGGAGAAGGAGAGAGATGGAAAAGAAAAGAAATAAGGCAGGGAAGGAAAATGGATGTAGGGAGGAGAAAAGGGGAGTTGCAAATTGTCACATCCCAAGTGGTGGTTGGGATTCAGCCAGACCGCGGCGTCATCTGGATCCCTCTTTATGGCCTGGTTTCATCAAGACTTCTCTCATGTTCATGATGACAAAGGCCCACCATTGTCACAGTGCATCCTAAAGTCCCAGGAGATTGTCAGGGTGGCCGCCATGATGGTGACACTCAGTCCCCTCTCCCACCCCCCCACTTCAGTCGGCTTTTTTTGCTCTCACATTTCTCTCCAAAGCCTTTTTTTAAGGACCCCAAAAGGGACTGATGGGTAAAAATTTCACTCTTTAGTTATTTACTTAGGTCCAGCATTTCTTAATCCTATGGCCTAATATAGCTAAGCTAAAATCTTACAGGTTTCAGCCTGTGGGCCTTGCATTTCAGCCGTGCTTTATTTAGATACCTAATGCATACTTATCACTTCTAAATACTTATCAGTCTTATCCTTCTATAATCCAACAACTTAAATGTATTTAGCATACAATGTTATATATAACAGAGCATATGAGTTGATTAATGAATATTCAAAAATGAACTAATTGGCTACAGCTTCCCCCTTGACAGGGTGGTTATTATGAAACAAATGAAGCATAATAAGAACCCTGTCACGCACATATTACCTAATGATAAACAGCAACTGTAATTTGTATAACAATAAAACACATGTGTAACTTGAATCTATGTTTAACATTATTGTTTTATACTTATTAGGAATTAGTTATTTCTCTAGGGATCATGTTAAGTGGTGGCTCTATTTTTTCCCTGGACATTGGTGCAGCTGCATATGGAGACTTTCGAAATTGATGTGGGTTTATGCAATACATATCCTCATAAATTGTTTAGTCTCTTACAGCAGTTCTAGTTTGATACTGGTGAGTTCCCTGTAGATAAAAGGACCATGGAAATAGGTTGGACTGAACAAGACTGGGCTTAACCCTCTATTTACTTATGATTCTATTTTTTCTGTATAAAATAGTGTAAAAATAATACCCACAGTGAGGATACTATGGATAACAATCCCTTCCTTCCATCCAATTTCCATCCTTATAAGAGTGATGAATATTCCATTTGAGCTGCTACCCTGCAAATTGTATGTGCTTGTCTGCCTTATTCCTGTCATTACTAATTTCAATTTAATGTGAATTTCTTCTAACAACTCTTTTAGCTGTAAAATTAATGGTGGTATAAATGCACAAAACATTGGAGTACTTTGTTTGATAACATTTTGATAATCCAGGTTGCTAAGAATAACCATTTCATTTTAAAAAACTAGCACTGGGAATTATTGTTGTGTGCCTAAAAATTGTAGGTACTTGTGGCTTAAAACAAAAATCTGGATTTATGACCACACATCTAAACTGACCATAATAAAATTATTTGTGATTTGATACTACACAATACTGTTCCTATCTGTCATAGGTCTCCCTTTACATATGAGATCTCCATTTGGTTAGTTGCAACTGGACATGATTCTAAAGCTGTGTTGACTTGCAGTAGATTCATTTGGTGCCTTTCCATCTGGCTACATCAGGGAAGTGTTACCTCAAACACATTGCACCTGCAGATCCACTGACGCTCCCACTAGAGCAACAAGTCATCTGTGGGACTTTCCATGTTTGGGCATTGTGATGATATATCACCAGCCGAAGTACTTTCATTCATTCTCTGTAGATGTTGTCTTTTAAGTGACCAATGGAATAGACAGAAGCGAATTGATTAAATACATGCTTATTTGATCAAACATCAGTAATGATAATTTGAACGAGACATATAAGGATTTTGAAATATAACACAAGTTTTCTTTATATAACATGTCATGATTTGGATGTGGTATCCCAGATTCCAAGTTTTTAATTGAACCAAATGATATTTTTGTAACATTTAATTTGACATTTGACTTTTTCTTCTCTGTGTTTTTGAATACTGATTTAAAATCTATTACCATTAATTAATTCTGGTACTTTTCTTAATTTGAAGAATTATAAGGTATTATCAATAGCATTGATTACATATTCACCATAAGATGAACAAATTATTTCTTTTCCAAAATAGTTATTTTCCCTAATCATTATTATATTGTATTTTATCAATTGATTCATCTGATTTTGAGTTTTATTAAACAATTTGGTTATTTCATGCATGAAAATCATTCTTGAGTTGCTAAATCATGCATTTCTTTCAACATTGGGTCAATTACTTGATTAGTTTCTTCCTCAACCACATAATGGATATGTCTCTTGATTTTTTCAGCATCGACCTTATTTCATATTGACATTCCTGTACCAAATAAACCTGTAAAATTGTTAACATTTGAAAAGGATTAAGCCCTCGTTTTCTTCTGGGAACAGAAAGGGTGTTTTTTATATCGATACCTAGATAGGCAATATTTTGTACTTGTTTGCTTATAAAAAGTAAGTTTACTTATAAGGAGTACTAGGAGTACTGCAATGAAAAATCCAACTTTAGTATCCTTAGAAGAACTGAATTTATTCATTGGCAATTAGATAGATTTCCCACATCAGTGATATGCATAAATTGCACATGTTTAATTAGTACCCCTGGTATAGACATGGCAGTAAGAACACTAGCAAGGCCTTCTTGTAGAACTGGACATTCCACAGGCTTCAGCGACCCATAGTCCTTTTTCACTACTATTGGCCTGTACCTCTATTTTATTAATTTAAATTAATAAATTAAGTACTTTCATTCATTCTCTGTAGATGTTGTCTTTTAAGTGACCCATGGAATGGACAGAAGCGAATTGATTAAATACATGCTTATTGGGATCAAACATCAGTAATGATGTAATTTCCCTATTGTCCCTATGTTAAGTTCTCCTCACACCTTCTATGGGTCATCTTAATTATCACTTCAAAAAGGTTTGTTTTTTTTTTTCCTCCTGCTGATGATAGCTCATCTCAATTGATTAGACTTTTCCTGTTGTTATGCATACTTCCACCTTTTCATGTTCTCTGTATGTATAAAGATCTCCTGTCTGTGTGTTCCATTCTATGCATCCGAAGAAGTGAGCTGTAGCTCACGAAAGCTCATGCTAAAATAAATTGTTAGCCTTTAAGGTGCCACAAGTACTCCTGCTCTATTTTAAAATATTTGTTAATAACTGTTACACTATTCAAAGACTTAATTTGGATACAGGCTTCATATTCTCCTTTATTTTTATAGTCTAAGTATATATGGTCAGTGCTCCATTTTTGTTTACTGAGCTTCGGCATTTGGTTTTGTTTTTCCATGATCCATATGGGATTTCATCAGTTGTTGGTGAAGATTTATCTTCAGTTGTAACATATGTTTTTATATCCTCCCCACTCTGGATTACTTTTAAGAGAGTGAATTTTTTCCTTCAATTTAACAAAGTCATTTGAATCATTTTTTTCTATGTCAGATTCAAGAACAAGTTTTCTCACCTATTACTCCTTTAACCTTTTGATTAAATTTGTTATGAGCGGTTGGAAAACACTGTTTGACCGACTAATTTCTTTTTTTGAAAATAATGTACATTACCTTCCTCCAAATTTCTGGACTTTCCAATGGAAAATCCTTTCACAATACACAATCCTTCCACAATGCTCATCTTTCAATGCTAGATGTACTGCTATCTATACAGACTTGACATATGACTTTGCACCTTATGTAATTTTTTAAAGTTGTACCATTAGTCCATGCGGTAAACAGTATTTTATCACAAGTCTTAGTTATAAAATTGTTCTTGTGCGGATTGATATCCCATTCCAAAGAAAATTTTAGTTGAAAGGTGTGGTGTAATCCCTTGTAGTCCTTGAGGATGGAGCTCGGCTGTTCTGGAGTAGTGGTAAGATAACAGAAAAAGGAGCAATGGTCTCAAGTTGCAGTGGTGGAGGTCTAGGTTGGTGTGGCAAATTCAGGCCAATTAGCTACCTGGAGAGGGGTAACAATTAGCCCGGACGGCTTAGCCAGCAAAATAAGGTTCAGCTGGGGCAGGGGTTAGGAAGAAACTAATCAGGTTCAGCTGGCCCCAGTTGCTAGAGACCTTTTTAAAACCCTCCCTGACAAGGAAGCCGGGGGGAGAGGAGGATGAGAGAAGCAGGGCAGCTGCCAGCAAGGAGGGACAGCTGAACTCTGAGACTCGCTGCAGGATGGAGGGCATTCTCCCCAGGGGGTGAAAAGAAACTAGGACTAGGGGGCCGGCTGAGAAGGAATCAGCTCGGCCTTGTGAGATTGAGAAGGGTTTTTTTTTCCCGTTGTGCCCTGGCCTGTGCCTCTGAGGCTGGGACGGGACTGAGCTAACAAACAGAGGGGCAGGTACTCTGCCACACGTGGTGTCAGGAGTGGGATCGCCTAGTGGGTGAGGCTCCATGGCAAGCCGTAACTGGGCAGGGTGAAGACCAAAAAAAAAAAAAAAAAATTTCCTAAAATGGAGGATGTGGCTGAAGGCACTGATGCAGGCCACTGCGGCCCAACAAGAGGCTACCAGAGTGCAGGTGGCTGCCCAGCGGGAGTCCGTACGGGTACAACAGGAGACCAACCAGCTGTTGATGAGCCAGGCAGCCCAAGATCGAGCAAACCTGACTGAGGTAGTGAATCAGTTGAAGGCCCTGACCACAATGACGCAGGGGGCCCAGGGGACCCGACCGCTACGGGCAAGCAACTACTTGCAGAAGATGATACCAGAGGACGATGTAGAGGCCTATCTCCTTGTGTTCGAGAGGACGGCCCGGCGGGAGGCCTGGCCACAGGACCAGTGGGCCGGTCTGCTGGCTCATTTTCTATGCGGGGAGGCCCAGAAAGCCTACTTTGACATGCCCGGCGGAAGCAGCCATGGATTAGTCGCGGCTGAAGGCGGAGATCCTGGCGAGGCGGGCCTGATGCCTGCCATAAGGGCCCAGCGCTTCCACGAGTGGAAGTATCGGGAGGACAAACCCCCGAGGTCCCAGCTATTGCGATCTGATACACCTCGCTCGGAAGTGGCTCCGCCCCGAGGGCCCATGGGCCGGAGAAGGTATTAGAACTCCTGGTATTGGACAGATACATGAGAGGGTTGCCGCCGGACATACGGGGGTGGGTCTGCCAAAACGACCCCTCCTCTTATGATGATCTGGTTGCTCTCGTGGAGAGACACTTGGCAGCCCAAGAACTATCTCAGACCCCCGGGGGAGGGAGGGCGCCAATATCGGAGGCCAGCCTCTACAAACCGAGGCCCCCATTCGCCCAGCCCCGGGCCGGAAAATGGAGGGGAGGCAGGAGGTGAAGGAACCACCGGCAGTCCCGGAAAGACTGGAGGACTGGGGAAGAAGGGCTCAGGGAATGCATCCCGCAGCCCGAAAAATAGGGGGCTGCCCAAGGGGGGGTACCGATGTTATGTCTGTGGTGAACTAGGGCACATTGCTGCCCAATGCCCTAACCTTGGGGAGCCTATGCAGTGCGAACTAGGGGAAATAGGGGAACCGTGCGGGCTAATCAGTCTGGTCGGGGACACGATGGTCCCTCATAGATACACTCGGCCCGTTAAGTTGAACGGGATAGGGACCACAGCATTAATAGACTCAGGCAGTGCGATTACGCTGGTCTCTGGGAAGCTGGTCTGGCCGGGCCAACTATCCCAGGCCAAGTGCTCGGGAATATCCTGTGTACATGGGATGTCGGCTACTACCCGACCGTCCCTGTACGCATTGAGGTGCTCGGAAACCCCCCGAGGTGACGGTAGGAGTCGTTCCGAAGCTCCCTTACCCTGTACTTATCGGACGAGACTTCCCGGGATTTGATGGCCTACTCCCCGGGAAAGAGGAGGAAGGGTGGGAGAACCCTGGGGCCCAGGGGCGGCCCAGATGGGGGACCCTCTCCCCGCTTTCCACGAGTTTGGCCAGGACGTGTTCTCCCCACCGGGGAAGCCCAGGAAACCTCGGAGGGAACGGAGGGCCGACAAAAGGAGGGGGACGAGGATCCTGACCCGGTTCCTGACGCCTACATTGGCGGGGGAAAGAAGGGGCGCAGTTGACAGCGGGGCCAGGCCAGCCGACTCCAGCCCATTTGTGGGGCCAGGTTCCCCGAAGGCTATCTCTGAGGGGGAGGGGGAGGAGGATCCCCCCAGTAATGGGGCCCATAGGGGCCGCACGTGGGACTTTGAAGGTCAGGATCAGGCCAATGATCCCCTATAACCACATAACATTTTTTAAAGAAGTAGTCGAGGTGAATGGGGTCCCTGTGGTGGAGGAGGAAGCAGCTTAAGGGACCAGGACCAGTATTACATGATTTAAAAAAGGATTTGCTGTATAGGAGTAGTCCGGGTCCAAGAGCGAGTCATCGAACAACTCTTGGTCCCCCGTAAGCATCGAAAGGGCGGTAATGGACCTGGGCCCACAGTTCCATCTGTTTCGGGGCCCATCTAGGGATGGATAAAAAAACCCTTCGACCGGGTGCTACAGAGGTTTTTTTTTGGACTGGCATTTATGCAAGCCGTCCGGCAGTATTTTTCCTCCTGTCACGTAGTGCCAACTACATGGGCCCCGACCATACTTATGGGCCCCCTCTGGTCCCTCAAATACCGATTATTGAGATCCCCGTTCGATGCGTATAGCTATGGACAATAGGTTGGGGCCATTAGACAAGTCTGCCCGGGGCCCATCGTTACAGACCTAGTAATAGTTGGATTGACGCACCAACCAACCGATACCCCGCGGCCATCCCGCCCTGCGGAATACCATGTCCAAGTCCATCAGCCAAAGAATTAGTCCAGATAATCTCCCAGAGAAGGGATACCTAGGAAGAACCTGACAGACCCAAGGGACCTCCCCTTTTGTTTCCAAGCTGATGAAGGACTTGTGTGACCTGCTCCACATACAGGACCCTCCGATGACGTCGGTCTATAACACCCCCAGACCGATGGCACTCGTTTAACGCTTAAACAAGACGTTGAAAAAAATGTAGCGGAAGGAGAACAGCTGCCGGTGGAAAAGACTGGGCACACTCCCTGCTATCCCATACGTGCTGTTTGCCGTCCGTGAAGTTCCCTCATGCATCCACTGGATTCTCCCCCTTCGAGCTGATGGATTGTCGGCACACCCAGGGGCATACTGGGACCTGGCTAAATGAAGACTGGGAAGAGCAGCCCACACCCGGGGAGAAACATTGTGGAACATGTGCTACAAATGAGAGACCGGAATCGCCAGGGTGTCACCCCCCCTAGTACGCGAACACATGGAGAATGGCCCAAGGGGCACAAACGCACCTACTACAACCGTCCAAGCCAAGGCCCGGAAGTTCCAGGTGGGGGACCGGGTGAAATGGTGCTCATACCCCACGGCAGAGAGCAAGCTCCTGGCCAGATTGGCAGGGACCCTATGAGGTCAATTGAGGCAGTAGGTGAAGTTAACTACGAAAGGTCCGGCAGCCATGCCCTGCCGGAAGCGGGTAGTCAGATGCTATCACATAAATTCTGCAGAAACCCTGGCAGGATATGAGAAAACCCTGGTAACGTTGTTGGGGGCGCCACCCCCTAAAGACGTATCATGCCAACCCCCCAAAAAGGGTGGGAAAGATCCCTGGAGCTGACGCCCAGAACAACGATCGCGAGGCGGTCAGCCTGGTCAAAACGCAACCAAGACGTGTTCTTCGTGAGAAACCCAGTTCAGAACTACGGAAGTTCACCATCACATCTGTCACAGAGCTCCGGGGTGAAGGTGCACGTCAAGCCATACCGAGTCCCGGAGGCCAAAAGAGAGGAAATTCGGAAAGAGGTACAGTAAGATGTTGGCCCCTAGGGGTTATTGAAGAGTCTCATAGCCATTGGTCCAGTCCCGTGGTTCTGGTAGCCAAAGCCAGACGGCAAGTAGTGAGGTTCTGCAACGACTTCCGCAAGCTGAACGAGGTATCCCGATTTGATGCCCTACCCCTTACCCAGGATCGACGACCTGAAACCCGACCAGATAGGGAAAGGCCCGGTTCATGTCTACCCTGGACCTTACCAAGGGGCTATTGGCAGATCCCCCTGGCAAAAGACCGACAAGGTAGAAGACGGCCTTTGCCAGAAACCCTCTGGAAGGACTATATCAATACACCGTATCTATCTCCCTTTGGATTAACATGGGTGCACTCCGCTACCTTCCAGCGGCTAATGGATAAGGCTGTTACGTGACCCAGTAGGGAGTACGCTGCTTCCTATCTTGATGATGTCATCATATACAGCCCCGACTGTGAGACGCATCTCCGGAAAGGTAGAGGCAGTACTAGATACCCAAGAGAAGGCCGGACTGACCGCTAATCCCTCCAAGTGTTCGGATCAGGGTTAGCTGAAGCCAAATACCTGGGTTAATGTAGTGGTGGAGGGGCGTGGTGAGGCCCCAACTCAACAAGTCTAGACCGCCATATTGAAGTGGCCCCGGCCACTGCGGAAGAAAGCAGGTCCGAGCATTCCTGGGACTCGTGGGGTACTATAGGCGGTTCATTCCCCACTTCGTCGCCACCAGGCGGTGCCCCCTAACGGACCTGACCAGGGCTCGGGGGCCCGGACATAGTTGGAAATGGTCTGCTGCTGCCGAAGCCACTTTTGTGGATCTACGATCGGCCCGTCCTGCACGGACCTCTGTCCTAGTAGCCCCCAGACTGGGGGCAGAGATTACGTCCCTAACAGACGGACGCCTCCGGAAATTAGGCCTGGGGGCTGTGTCTTTCCCAAATGGTCGGAGATGACGAACAGCCCCGCCGTCCTCTACCGTCAGTAGACAGCCTCCTGCCTAGAGGAACGAAGGTAACGCCATCGTGGAGAAGGAATGTCTGGCGGTAAAGTGGGCCGTAGAAATCCTCCGCTATTGGATTTAACTGTGTGACGAGGAAGAGGTTGTGCCCTAGTCACTGACCATGCCCCGTTGCATTGGATGGAAGGCCAGAACAAGGACAAGAACGCACGAGTGACAAGATTGTTCCCTGTCGCTTCAGCCCTTCCACTTTCACGGGTTCAGCACTGGTCCATGGACTCAACATGGCAATGCGGATGACCTGTGCACGGGTGGCATTGTTTTCCGACCCAAGTGGCCGCAACCCCGTAGTGTTGAGCGGGGGGGGGGTGTGATTAATTTTCAAGATACGAGCCAATTAGCTACCTGGAGAGGGGTGAACAATTAGCCCGGAAGGCTTAGCCAGCAGAAGATAATGGTTCATGCGTGGGGCGAGGGGTGGGGAGTGAGGAAGGAAGGGACTAATCGAGGGTGTGCGAGCTGGGGGCCCCAGTTGCTAGAGACGCTTTTATGGAAAGCGGCCTCCCTGGGACAAGGGAATGCCGGGGGGAGTAGGGGAGGGAGTGAGAGAAGCAGGGCAGCTGCCAGCAAGGATGGACAGCTGAGATGGCGTCAGAGACCACGGTCGGGCGGGCTGCAGGGATGGAGGGCATTCTCCCCAGGGGGTGGAGAAAGTGGAAACTAGGGGAGCTGCAGGGGGGCCGGCGAGTGTAGGAAGAATCAGCTCGGCCTTTGTGAGATTGAGAAGGGTTTTTTTTCCCTTTGCCCTGGCCTGTGCCTCTGATGCTGGGACGGACTGAGCTAACAAACAGAGGGGTCGAGGTACACTGCCACAGTTGAGTAAATTAGGAAACACTATTTCACTAGGAGGGTGTTAAAGCACTGGAAAAGGTTTACCTAGGGAGGTGGTAGAATCTCCATCCTTATAAGCTTGACAAAGCCCTGGCTGGGATGATTTAGCTAGTGTTGGAGCTTGTTCTGATCGTGGGGATGGACTAGATACTCTCCTGAGATCTCTTCTAACCCAAATCTTCTAAGATTCTATGCTTCTATCTTTGCTTATTCGATCTCGTGCCCAGATCACTCTGATGCATTGGATCCTTGAGCCTCATAGGCAAGTTTTGAAGGCTAGTCCCAAAATAATTCTCATTTGTGCCTTGGAGGTTCTTGTTTTACTGGAACAGTCTGTGGATGTTTTGTTAGTAAGATGGCAGCATTACTGCAGTATTACAGCATTCAGCGAAGTTGTGTAGTTAGGACATGCGATTTTTTTCTTTTCCCCTTCTTCTTGGCTATCTGTTTCTAGATACCTCCACTTCCCCTTTTGCAGTGAGCACATCGATGTAGATGTCCTCCTGCCTGTAGCTGGCGAATATATTTCTTGTTATGTGAAGAGGAGGGATCTTAATAGATTATGCATGGGAAAGGGAGATAGTATTCACCTTTCTTTTCTCTTTTGTGATCCTAATTCTATATACAGAGAGGAACTGAGTTCATCCATAATATAGTGTGACCCAGTTCATTGGTTACAGAAATTGCATTCTGGTACAATATATGATAGGAGCATCATCTGATTTCCATTTTTCCAAGTGCTCTCTCTTTTGCCTTTATCAAAGTAGCCTTTTGTCTTTTGTTTGGATTTTCCCAATTTAACAGCTACTGGAAAGTGAATCTGCTTAAATGAGTGTAGATAGGTCTCCAGTTTGACTCCCTCTAGCTGTGTGCCACTGGCATGCCTCAAGAGATGCTGCAGCATTCACATGGTTAGCCCAGTCATTACCTCAATGGTTGTATGGCCTGTGGAGGGAGTTGGATTTGCCCTGAGTGTCATTAAAATGAGTGGAATTAGAGTGTCCCCACTGCATTCTGTTGGAATCTACCTGATTCTGTAGAATTAGTTTGATGGTGCAATTTGTTCACTCTACCATCCCTGATGATTTAGGCCTATTTGGAATGTGCAAATTTTTTGCACTCCCAAGAACTGCAAACCCATTTGGAAGACTTGCCCAGTAAAATGTGTTCCTTTGTCTGGCTCTGCCCAAGTGTGGAGTCTCCAGCGAGAGAAGACTAGTTCCACTAAGATTGTTGTTGTAGCTAGAGCAGCATTGCCTTAAGGGGAATTCATCCACCTATTTAGAGAAGTGGTTTGCATCAACAATAAGGTCTTACATTTTAGTCACAGATGTTTTTAGTAAAAGTTCATGGACAGGATCATGGGCAGTAAAAAAAAATTCCACAGATCCGTGAACCTGTCCATGGCTTGTATTTATATACCCCAGGACTAAATCTTGTGCGTGGGTGGCTAGTGGCAGTCCGTTAGGTTCACCGCGGGTGCTCGGGTGGGAACCGCTGGGAAACCTCGGTGGTTCTGGGCGGGGCGATTAGTGGGGGCTGGTAGGCTTCCTACCCAGCTCATTGTGATGCTCCCTGGAAGCGGTGACATGACCCTCCCTCCACACACTGCCCCTACCCCAAGTGCCATCTGCACAGCTCCCATTGACAGCTGCAGTCACTTACCATTGGACAATATAGATCACATGACCAGAGCTGAGCGTAGAATGAGGCACAGCCACAAAGTGTTTCTAGATGGAGCAGGCCAAGTAGAAGGTTCTAAGGGTTATTAAAGGTCATTAGCAAAAAGCCAAGGGGTTCCACTATAGCACAACAACAAAAAACTCATTAGGGAAGGTCATAGCTCTTAAGTAAACAACTGGAGTGAGCATGTGGGAAACATAGGCAACATCCAAGGATGAGTTAATGCATGACAGTGAGCATATGTTATCTAAGGTTAAGAATAGATCGTATAAAAGCTCTGAAGGCTAGGGCAGTATAAAGGGCAGACCATCGACAGGCAGAAGACAAGCAGGTGCTGGCCAGAAGAGCTGCTGGAAAGAAGTTAAAAGCTGCCGAGAGACCTGACCACAGACAGAGGAACAGAGCTGACTGGCCAGAGCTGACTAGGGAGAAGCAGAAGCTGCAAGCAGCAGACAGCAACAAGCAAATAATACGGCAAAGCCAAAGGGCAGAGTAAGCCTGCTAGTTTTTAATTATAGTATTTCATAAATGTCAAGAACTGTTGTCTGTGATTTGTTATGGCCTGGCCTTCTGTAGCAAAGTGCACCGCTTAGAATCATTTAAACTGTGCGCTCTTGTGGTCTAGCTGCTCTTTAATTTACAATAAGAGAATTTTAGATTACACTGTAGTAGGGATTATTAGATACATTAATAAAAAGATACTTTGCTTTGAAAAGAATACTGCCTGTGTCATAAGGTTACATACATGTCCTCCAAGTATTTTCCTTTATTACCCTGGACTGGAGGCCCATATCTTGGGAAAGACAAACCAAGAGGGTGATTGGCAGGTTATTTAGGGGTACCCAAAGCTTATCTTTCAGGGTTACAGCATCATTATAGATGTGTATCCTGACATCCACTGAAAAGAACAGGGCCAGCTGTGTTCCACAATGCTTCTCTTCTGGGTCAATTCCTTGTGTATGCTCTCTTGAGACGATCTGTCAGAGAACAATGCCAATGACAACACTGGACTGGGCTGATTTTCTTTGGTTATAATTAACTTTAAAATAATTGGAGCTGTGTGAATGTACAATGTCTCTGTTCTTTTGCAGCAAAAGGGAAATGCATTACTAATATGGCTAGAATTTGAAATTCAAAAGGAGTTGAGTGTCTGGAAGAAAAATAGGTTGGCTTGAAAATCCCAGGATGATCTATCTATCTGTCTTCTGCTGTCTCTCTTCTATCTGTCTGGCTTCTATTTATCTATATTGTATCATCTATATCTTCTATCTATGTGTCTATTTATATTTCTTTATAATTAACTTTAAAAGAATTGAACATGTGCGAATGTGGACATTCTCTGTTCTTTTGTAGCAATAGGGCAATAAATTACTAATATGGCTAGACTTTTCTGCAGAACCATGAGAGTTGGGTGCCCAAATCTGATTGAAATTCAAAAGCAGTTGGGTGTCTGAAAAAAAAAATTGGCTACCTTCTATATCCCAGGATCTCTCTCTCTCTTTCTGTCTCCCTCTCTCTTTTCTATCTCTCTATCTTCAATCTGTCTATTTTCTATTGTAGACAATACTTTTAGTTTATTGTTCATTTATTGCATTATGTTATAATTAACTAACATATTATGTCATATATTATCACTGTATGCTAAATAGAATTAAATTGTAGGATTATAGAAGGATAAGATTGATGAGCAGTTAGAAGGGATAATTATGTGTTAGGTATCGAAGTAAGTAGGGTTGAAACACAAGGCCTGTAGGCTCATGACTACAATATTTTAGCTTAGCTATTTTAGGCCTTGGAGCTAAGAAATGCTGACATAAGTAAGTGACTGAAGAATAACCAGATGCCCTAAGATTATGGGGAAAGAGGAACCAAGTGGTAATATTGCGAAACATTATCTGGAAGATTAATTTTATCTGTTTCCGACATGTCTTAACTACAGGATACAGGTTGAGTTTCCATGCTAATGAGAATAAAGAGAACGTACACAACCTATAGAAATCAGGGTCCCTTTAGTTTCTAGGGGTCATCAGACCATATAAGGAAAAGGAGGGTTAACACTTTTATAGACATGCAAGGAATGTAGGTATTGACAGACTCATTAGAAAATGAGGGTGCCAACAGTGGGAAAATTTAGCTCCCTATGGGAAATTCCAGCATGAATCATCCCTCTACTGATGATTAATCCATGAGAGACCCACCAGACCACAACACTATTGTTAAGACTGTGAGTATAACTATATTTGTAACTTCTGCATAAGTCTGTATAGGATTTCTATATGCTTTGGTAATCATAGCTTTAATTGTAATTTTAACAAAACTTGTAAAAGAGACTGGACCTTGTACTTGTGAATGTCTGTGTTGTCACTACCCTTGGTATTCATGTGTTCCTAGAGACTCTAAATCTGAAGCAAGTAGCAGAGGTGACTTTCATTCTGTTAAGCTTGAAAATGTAGCCACTAGAGTCATTACCACATTACAAAAATAACTTTAAATAAAATAAAAGACCTATCTATCTACCTACCTACCTATCTATCTACCTACCTACCTATCCCCACACACTCTGAAATACCTACCTACCTACCTATCTACCTACCTACCTATCCCCACACACACTCTGAAATACATCTGGTACTGACCAAGGTTCATGGTAGCAGTCAGAGCTAGATGGACCTACAGTCTGATCCAGTACTTCAGCACTTCCTATGTCACTATATTAAATGTTCATTTTCTCTTGTATACTTTAAGGCAACGAAGAATAAATTAGATGTTGGCCTGAGCTTTTGGAAGTCCTGAAAGAGGTGAAGTTTTCCTTATTCACTGACAGAGGAATTTGAAATCACAGGTCATCTCACAGAGAAACAGGAAAGCAAAAATGGAAATATTTCATAAACACAAGGTATACCATTCCTCTTACATTTTGCAGTTTTGCTACCTATTGCTATTTGGAAATGCTGAAATGCTTCATCACATTTCATATTAAAGGTACATTCACAAACAGCTCATAAAGAGTTCATAAAGGATCAATAGATTTTTAAATAAATGGCTATTCAATTATTATAGGATCCAGCAGCTCAACAGATTATTTTAGTTATAGGGTATAAGCAATCATAATATATTTTACTGATGTGCTTATCACTGTCTATAATGCACACTGCTCCTGTCTTCAATGAGCTTATAACATCTATTAACCATTTACTAACTAATTATAATATGAAGGGTGACCAAGCAATTTCATCTCCAGCTTTTTTGTGCATTTTTTTCTGAAGTTCATGTGTTCCATTTATTCAATGGCAATGCCACATTGAATTATAGAATATCAAGGTTAGAAGGGACCTTAGGAGGTCATCTAGTCCAACCTCCTACTCAAAGCAGGACCAATCCCCAGACAAATTTTTACCCCAGTTCCCTAAATGGCCCCCTCAAGTATTGAGCTCACAATGCTGGGTTTAGCAGGCCAATGCTCAAACCACTGAGCTATCCCTCCCCCCATGCTTCATTGTAGCTATTGTGGCAGAGCTCTGACCTTACCCCTGTGATTCTGCACTTCTAGGCGGTTTATGGTAGGCTCAGTGGCTCACTGTGACCCTCCACGTAGCCCTTCTCTCTCTAGGGCCAGGGTTACAGTCTACTGAGCCCTTTTCGTCATAGGCCAGCAAGGAGGTTGGTGAGAGAACTCCCACAGTCTCTGTTGTCCCTGGGGGCTTATTTCAGAACAGTTTAGAGCTCCGGGCCTGACAGGGGCCTGACTTCCCCTCCCAGGAGATGTTCCTGTAGTGGTGGGTTGGGGGGAACCTGGGCCCGCCCTCTACTCCGGCCCAGGGACCCTAATGGTAGCAGCTGTTGGCAGCCAACCTTTCACTGCCAGAGTTGCTACATTTCCCTGGGCCACTTCCCCACAGCTCTCCTGCTTCTCCCTTCTTCACCCTTACCTTAGGGCTCCTTTACCGATGGTTTGAGGGTGTCTTCATTAACCAGCCCTTCAGCCGCACTTCCTCTCCTCTGGCTCCCTGGCTGTCTTCTGCCTGACTGGAGTGAGCCCTTTTTATAGTATCAGCAGGGCCTTAATTAGAGTAAGGTGGTCACATTAGCTTAATGGCCTCACCTGACTCTATGCAGGTTAATTAGAGTCAGGTGTTCTCATTAGCCTGGAGCAGCCCCTGCTCTGGTCAGTCAGGGAACAGAAAACTGTTAATCCAGTGGCCAGTATATCTGCCTTCTGCTATTCTGCTGTACCCAACTGGCCTGGGTCTATCACACTATATACACCCGGTATAACACAAATTCAGATATAACACGGTAAAGCAGTGCTCCAGGGGGGCAGGGCTGCGCACTCTGGCGGATGAAAGCAAGTTCGATATAATGAGGTTTCACCTATAATGCAGTAGGATTTTTTGGCTCCCAAGGACAGCATCATATCAAGGTAGAGGTGTAATACAGACTCGGGGCCAATCTTGCTATATTTGGTGGCCCCTAAAATACATCTTAAACTCCGAACAGTAGGGTTCATCGTGACCAATACTTATTTCCCATTTACCCTCTGTGATGGGGTGTATCAACCCTGCACCAGCAACACAGGAGTTAAAAAAACTTTTTTGGGCCCAAGAGGCTCCACCTCCTCATCCTTGATGGCTTCCAAAGAAGGGAGCATATAAAAGGAAGCAGCTTAGCTCACTCTGGGTTGGCTGAGGCTGGCTCAAGTGCTGGGAAGTGTTCTCAGCTGTTTTCATTGTAGTTGTAACTGTGTTGATCCTAGGATATTAGATTTTGAATGATTTCTTGCAACATGTGTTAACTCCTTATGCTTAACAATCTGTTCCACCTTGTATTTAGCTGTGACACTCTGAGTACTGTTCCCAGATCTGGAAGGGCATTGTGGAACTTGAAAACTTGTCTCTCTCCTCAGCTGAAGTTGGTCCAATAAAAGATACCTCCTCACCCACTTTATCTCTCTTTCGCCTCACAGAGTTTCCCTCCCTGTTGTTCCAGTGTAGCAGAGATGTGTGAAATCTTTCCAAACAGGCTTTGGGTTCCACCTGGAATACACTTTAATGGATTGTCTGGATCTCTGTACATTGTCCATCCCTGACAGATTTTTGAGAGATGATACATTCTCTTGACACTTTTTTCCCCAGGGTGAAGGTAAAATCAGAATTTCCCATGAACTCTCAGAAGGGGAAAAATTAGGAACAAGTAATAGAAAAGTGTGGGTGAAGAAATGCCTGGATAGCCTTGGGATTCCCTGTAATCTGGTAGGAGTCTATAAATGTCTTATTGAATTATAGAGGAACATACAGAACATTGACAATGGTAACAATTACTTATGCAGAGCTGGTGAAAATGTGTTCATCAAAAAGTTGTAAGGGTTTTTTGTTTGTTTTCTGGGTTTTTTCAAAGCTTTTAGAATAAAACAAACTGAATCCAATGGGACATAAGTGAATGGCTAAAATTAAGTGCATGGTTAAGTGCTTTGCTGATTTGGGATGGACTTAAATCCATGTTTAAATATAAATGATGGAAAGAACAGGTACTGAAAAATGAAAAAAAGTTTTTGTTTTCATTTATGTTGAATTTTTTCACAATGTTTTTAAAACTTCAAACCTGATTTTTTCTGTTTCCTAAAACCACATATATAGTGGTATTGAGGTTTCTCTCTCTCTCTCTCTCTCTCTCTCTCTCTCTGTATATGTTTATATATATATATATACACATCAGTTTTGATTCTTAAACAATGATTTTTTCCAGGTTTTGGAGAAACTCCTAAAATATCAATTAAAAATTCCTTTTAAACAAAAAGGTCATTTTATCATCAAAATCCCCCCAAAAAACAAAAGAAAACAACAACCCTGTTGAAATATTTTCCAGCAGTCCTGATAATTAACAGTATTCATGCTACATGGATTACATAATTCATACAAATGTCATATATTATAGCAGCTATTGGAGTTATTCTTGTAGATGAAGAGGTAAAATCAGGCCTCATTACTGAACTCAGGAAAGCTTGTGAGTAAAGTTACTCATGGAAGTTGTCTCATTTAAACCAGTGTAAATAAAGACACTTACATGGGTGAATGCTTATAGAATTGGGTCCTACAAGATATTCTTTTGAATTACATGATGCGGGATATCCTAGGTGGGAATGGTAGATGTTTGCAAATACCATGAAAGTAATTTAGACGAGCAATAATGGTTCCTCAGTAATCCCAGTTTATACATTGTCATCTCTTTTCCTTTCCTCAGGATGATGTGCCCAATATCGCCATCCTGGGAGCTGGTGGAGGTCTGCGTGCCATGATCGCCCTTCATGGAACCCTGCAGGAGCTACAAAAACATGGTCTCTTGGACACCATCATGTACTTGTGTGGGGTCTCAGGTTCAACTTGGTAGGTGCATGTCAAGAGTGAATGAAATTGTGTCCTTCTATAGAACTGACAGCCAGGGAAAACTATTGCTATTGTTATTATTAACAAAAGACATGCTGAGTACTTCCTAACCAATAGGAAAACACTGTCTGTCCAGTTCCTGAGGAGGTGAGAATACACATGTTACCAGCACAATCTAGGGCACCCCACCCCATCTTTATCCTACCAAGGCTCAAGGCACAACCCAGTTAATTTAGTCACCCCACCCTTTCCCGGCATGGGCTCGGGGCATACGGCACTCTCCCTTACCAGTCCCTGGGCCCAGGACATAACCTTCTGGGGGTTCATGGGCTCTTTTACGAGTAAAAGAACCTTACACAGTAATATCCTTAACCTCTATTTATTAAACAGTTACCAAAACAGAATACACGTGCAACACATACAATTCTCACTACTCCTAATAAGGCAGATAAACTTTACTCAATGGCCAATCAAGGTTAGATCTTCCAGGGCTCCAGCTTCTGCACGGTATTTTTGCCAGGTGCTGAGGTCTGGCAGCTCTGATCTTGAGCTGTGTCCTGGAGTGAGGATTCAAAGAACTTCCCTTTGGATCCGAATTTATACAGTTAAAACTGGATTCTACTTAGCAATACCTTAATCAATCATTTTAAACTAAACAGTATTTTTCACCAATCCTAGCCCATTATGAAACAATTCTTTAACCAATCATACTCCAACACCTTAGCTGATTTAAATCTTGCAGAAATTACGTCTGCAATGGACAGAAACAATAAAATAATTACACAGGGACCATACAAACAATAGAGAAGTAGGAGCCATAAAGGCAAAACAATAGAACTATAGATTTAACCATCACAACTGTTGATAAGTGTTTTCTTTGCAAACAGAATACTATCAAACAAAGCTGTCTATAAACATCCTAAGATCTGTTTTCTTTACCTGGTGATGGTGAGTACGATTAGGACAGGAGTGCCTTCTTAACAGCCTGATATTATATTGTTTTGACGCAAATTAGATGGGACGTGACTCCCTGCTTCTTAGCTCCTGGTGGCTGCTGTCCTCTTATGGCTGTTGCTTCTTACTGCAGAAAGGCCTTGGCCTACATACATTGCAATGTAAGTCCAGGCTAAAACTCAATACCTCTTCCATCTACCCACAAATCATGCAAATCCAGAGTTTAGATTCAGGGTCCCAGGACTCCATGAGGGTAGAGGGTCTTAGCCCTGAGTCAGAAACAGGACCCAGGGTTAAAGATCTATTGCTTTGCAGTGTAGACACAGTCCCATTGGACTCATGCTCTGGGAGTCAACCAAAGATGTCCCAAGGGATGACTTCCTTTTTCCTATTGACAGTCAAATTTTCCCATACTGCACCACAAACAAAGGGCAAATGCAGCCATATTTTGGGAGGACTCTAGAAAGTCTGGGATATGGGTGGCAGGATATGGTCCTGCATAATGCAGTGTAGACTCTGGATCCCCAGATTGGGACCCAGAGTTCAACAATTCCAAACCTGAGGTTACAAATGAGTGTAGATGCTCAAGTCCTAGGTTAGCAGACCCAGAGCCTGCTAACCTGAGTTCTGCTAATCCTGGGCTTACATTGCTGTGTGGACATGCCTTTTAGGTCTGACCCTCCTAAAATTTCTACATGAGCACAAATAATAGGGGCCAAGCCCTATACCTCTAATGTAATATTTATAGATCTTGCAGTGTCATTGTGAATTGCTTGATATTTGGTGTTTCCCTTAAAGGCCAAAATCCTTTAATCATGGGTTTTTTGTGAGTCTTACAGTTTATTTACCCTTAAAATGCTACAGCTGATGCAGTTACACAACTGTAATGCTTCAGTGTAGACACTAGCTTACACCAGTGGGAGGGGTTCTCTTTTTAGTGTAGGTAATCCAGATCCTTGAGAGGCAGTAGCTAAGCCAGCAGAAATATTCTTCCATTGACCTTGCATTACCTACATAGGGACATAAATCAGCTTAACTATGCCAAGCCAGAGTGTGGATTTTTCACACCCCTTGAGCAAAAATTATGCTGGCCAAACAGTCTAGTGTAAAACAGGCTTTAATTATATTATGAAACACAAGTGTCTAGCTCTGGTGGTTGTGGAGAAAAGCTTGGAAATGTGAACCCTACCAGCTCAAATGCCAGAAGGCAAGTAAAAAGAACCCATGATTTTAAAATAAATCTCATGATTTTTAAGCCAAACTCAGGATCTTCTGTGACCTGACTTGTGATTTTTGGCACATTTGTTGTTGGCATTAGTGGTGAAAGCAGGATAGCAGAATGGTGCCTACTACCTTCTGTTGTCCCTTTTTCTCCAGTCAAGAGACTGTTATTTCAGTTGTCGTTAAAGAGGGGCAGAGTGTGTACATGGAAATAGTGAGAAGTGGACATACCTGGGGTTCGGTAAACTGGAACAAGTGATAGGGTGTAACACAAGACGGGGCTATCCAGGTGGAAAAGAGACAACAATGGTTGCAAGATTGTAGGATAGGGTGGAGAGTTAGTTTCTCAGTGGAAAAAGAGACTGTGTCCTCCAGAACATCCAGCTAATCTAACAAGGCCACGTACTGATTGCCTTATTCACAGTGAGTAGCAATTGACACAGGAGCCTAAGGGAGTTAGGCACTCTGTTGTTGATGCAATTCAAAGGGAGACTGATACCAGTGGGCGACCTCCTAATTATCGTAGTTACTTATCTGCCCCACGTTAACATAGTGTCTGAGCACCATTGTATTTATTTTCAGAACATCCCTGTGAGGTAGGAAAGTGCCTGTATCCCCCTTTTCCTATGGGGAACTAGGGCTACAATCTATGGGAGAGCAGGGAGCAGAACCCACATTTCCCAAGTTCTAGGCAAGTTTCCTAATTACTGAACCATCATTCCCCTCCAAATCTTTCTGAAGAAAGAGTCCCACTGAAGTCAATGTTAGGGCGGCAGAGTCATGGTGGACTGGACAGATCTGTGGATGTTACAAATGTCCTGAATGTAACCAGAGCTGTTCAAATTCAGTGTCAGGGACCCTGTGTATTGCTAATAGAGATTCTCCATTTGCTCAGCCTGGTAAGGACCTGGGGGATTTGGATTTTATCTCTGCTGATGCTGTGGCTTTCCACAGCACCTATCCAGCCAACAATGTGATCCTTGCAGGTTACAAATACATTGCAATGATAGAACGATGAGTGAGAATATTCTAATAAATAACTATGCAGATATTGAAATGGCTGTGGAAAATAGCCCACATCCTGTTCCCCTTACCATCTGTGTTTTGCCTCTGTAATAGGTGTATGTCATATCTCTACAAAAGTGGGGACTGGACAGAGAAATTGCAGGCCTTGGAGGAAAGTATGTGTGCTAGACTTTCCAAATACACCTGGAGTGTCCCAAAGGCAACAAAAATGCTTCTCGAGGCAGCTAAAGATGAAAATTACTCCCTGACTGAGTTCTGGGCCTACACTGTGGTCTATGGAATGTTACATGATGTAGGTGAAAAACTTTCCTTTTTGTCAGGTTTCAGAGTAGCAGCCGTGTTAGTCTGTATCCGCAAAAAGAACAGGAGTACTTGTGGCACCTTAAAGACTAACAAATTTATTTTAGCATGAGCTTTCGTGAGCTGCAGCTCACGAAAGCTCATGCTAAAATAAATTTGTTAGTCTTTAAGGTGCCTCAAGTACTCCTGTTCTTTTTCCTTTTTGTAACTTTCTAAGGTCCTTGTATGGCCCCAGTCACCAAAGTATCATGGCGCTTCATGATCTTTTAGTGTGTTTAGCCTCACTACATGTCTGTGAAGTGGAGAAGTGTACAGAGGGGAAACTGGGGCACCGAGCACCCAAAGGCCAGATTTTAAAGGTATCACCTTGTGGGATGAGCACGCAGGCACCTAGCACCCATTGATTTCAATGGGATTTAGGTGCCTACATGCTTCTGAAAATCCCACAGGGTACCTAATTACCTTTAAAAAACTGGCACTGCTTGATTTGCTCAAGACCACATAAGGTCTATACTGCATTGTAAATATGGGTCTGTGGGACCCAGGATAGTGTACTTGGCATTTCCAAGCCTGGGCTGGAGTGTCCACACTGCAGTGTAAACCTGGGCTTAAAAGTTACATCTACACTGCAAAGAATAACCTGTGATGCTGAGTCTCAGGGCTGGGATCAATTGACTTGGACTCATGGGGCTCAGGCTTCTGGGTTAAAAATAGTAACATAGGCCAGGGCTGGAGCTTGGGCTAGAGCTGGGCTCTGAAACCTGGTGATGGGGGCGGGTCTCGGACCCTGGGCTCCAGCCCACAGGAGAATGTCTATACTGCTGTTTTTAGCCCCACCACCCAAGCCTCATCACCCAAGTCAATTGACCCCAGGCTCTAAGTCTTGATGCTGTGGGTTTCGCTTTGCAGTGCAGATGTACCTACAGCTGCTGGACCTAGGTGTCACAGCCATGCTAATGTGGTCATATTGTACTACCCAACCTTCTGACTTGAGACTGCGGCTTGATTTGAGTCCACACAGCAAAACAAGAGGGCTTGGACCCTAGTCGCTGTGGGACACTGGCTCTGACCCACTCCTCAGTTAAAGACCTAAGACCTTGGGTCCTAAGTCCATGCTGAGCCAAGTCAACCTGATTTGTGTGTGCATAGAAATGGATCTTGGGCTTACACGTGAGTCAGACCCCGGGCTTAGTGTAGAGTGTAGACATACCCTCAGGGTGTCCTCAGGGGAAGTGAGGATTAAGTCTTAGGCTAATGGTTTGACCACTTAGTCATTGAGGAAGGTTTGGTCTCATAAATAAATAAATGCTGAGTGGCTCCACTGAATTCTGCAGAGTTACTTGAGTTACTTCATGTATACCCCTGCTGGGTGACTGAGGACCCACTCCACATCTGTCTAGCTATCATCCCAGCATGTGGAAATGTGTTGGCTCCCTGAGCTTAGGCTTGGACTGAGCTGTCAGGGCAGGGACTATAGGCAATGTTACAATCATAGTTTAAAATTAGGAGTGTGTTTGTTTGAACCTATACAATCTCGTCTTTACAGCTGGATAAGGGACATTTGTCTGAGCAGCAGAGTTCTTCTGAGAATGGAAATAACCCCTACCCCATCTATGCAGCAGTGGATGAGCGAAGTTTTTCCAAAGTAACTGAATACTCTCCAGGTAAATACAAACAACCAGATCTACAGGAAATGTCAGTGCAAAGAAGCCTGTCATTTACTTCATCTACATGCAACTCCTCGTGGCAGCAGAGATGTAAAGGTTGTCTTTAGAGCTGATTGAAAATGAAAAAAAAAATTGTGAAAAAAAATTCAAAAAAATTAACTTGTTTTTGTTCAGCAGGATTATTAATGGGCCCCTTTTTCAGACTGCATGACATTTTCTGCGATATTTGTTTCCTTTGTTTCCCCTAGAAATTTTATCAAAAACATATTTTAATTTGATTTTCTTTAGCAAAAACCTTGATTTTCAGTAAGAAAATAGAAAGTGAAACAAAACCTTAAAAAAATTCTTAAAATATCAGTAAAACTATGGCAGAAAATTTCAAAAACATGGAAAATCCAGGTAACATCTACTACTGCTGGGAATAAGTTTGGTTCATGCAAAAACTTTTTTTGAGAAAAATTCAAACTCACTATTGTTTTCTTTTTCCCTTTGTCCTAGTTTAGTATTTAGGTGGAGACACACTTTATTTATGATCTTATTTACTTATCTAGATTTAACAATATAAAATTATGCATCTTGAAGCATCTAGGAAGCTAACATCATTAATAACATAATAAAGTTCCTGGAGCATGAAAGAATCATTTCACAAGAAACTCACCAGCCATCACTCCATTCACTTTTGCCTATAACTTGAGCTGATCAAAAATGATCCAACAAAGTAAAAACTTTCCATGAGTATAGGTCAGTTTTGACGCCAAGAAAACAATTTAGAAAAATACCAAAATGAAGCCTTTCAATTTTTAGTTTCAAGAAGACATTTTGCTTCAAAATTATTTTTACTTTAGATTTTATAAAAAATAAATTAACATGAAATAAAAAGTCAAAATCACAATGAAACTTTTTTGATTGACCAAACTAAAATTGTCTTGAACACTTCTTTTTGCAGGGAATTTTTCATTTTATTTTGTTTTCATTCCAATTCAGAACAAAACCAAATTTCACAAATGTGGCGTTTCCCTCCAAATGGGAAATAACAGCTTCTGCACAGCCCTAGATGTGCCAAGAATTTATCTCATAATTTGTACGTGGTTTAGAATCAGGTGGTAGCTCACACATTTTGGGGAGGTGCTAAGGGACTAAGATGCGGTGAGAACCAATTGGAGGAATTGTAGATGAATTAGGGGATCACATGGGCTTTCTGGAACACTGAGAGAACTCTGCATGATGGGGCATCTTGGAAGATAGCATGAAGTTGATAATGGGAGAAGGTAAGGTAGGCGATGAGGAGATAGGGAACTCAATAGTGGAGCAAAGAGGATGATCAAGTCAAGCTGGGAGAAATATTTTCAATAAATTGTTTTTTTCGCTAAAAATGCATTTTTAGACCCCTTTTTGTTAAATTCAAATATAATGAATAGTTTCAGTTGGGGAAACAAGTTGTAAGTGTAAAACATTTTGTTTTTACTGTTTGATTTCAAATGGTCTTTTAATTTCAAATGTGGTCAGTAAGAAAAGTGAAAACCAATTAATCAAGGAGGGAGGAAAGAAATGAGTCAACTAAAATGTTTTTGGGGACTTGAAATGAATAAAACAAAACAAAGTTTCATTTTCTGTCAACTCAAACTAATTTATTTATTTAATTTTTAATTTGGTGAAAAATTAGGGTTTATTTTTCAGTTCAAATCAAACTGAATATTTCTCCAGAGTTTTTGGTTCTGCCATTGAATTAAAAATTACATTATTTGGTCAGCTTTAGTCTGAGCTGAGATACAGGTGGTGTGGGATTGTAGTTGGAGCTGGAGGACCAACAGCTTCATACAGAATGTGAATAGGAGTCAAGAATAGATGTAAAGATGCAACAACATGGATGGAAAGAAATTTTATTAATGTACACATTATTTGAAGCACGCTCACATTCCCCTGAGTTATGGATACCTCATGCCACCCTTTCCGGCTGATTCATCTGCCACCTCAAAGCTGTTGCTGGGCTTTGTTTCCAAATTCTTTATTTTTATTTTTCAGCAACCTGGTTTGAGTTCACCCCCCATGAAGCCAGCTTCCTTGGCTATGGAGCAAGTGTACCCATGGAATACTTTGGAAGTGAATACAAGAATGGGGAGCTAAAGAAGCAGAAAGAAGAGAAAAACATGAGTTACCTACAAGGTGAATGATCATGCCCCTGTTTCTTAGCACATGGAGACAACTGAGGCTGGTTAGATGCATAGATATCGGAAGTAAACCATGGAACTCTAAAATGGAGAAATATTTACATATATTAGAGAGCTTTTATGTAGATAGCTGAGTGGGGTAAAAACAATTTTCATAAGTCATACAAAATTTTGAGTTATCAAAAGAAATTCCTTTCCCGAATCAGAAAAAAAATCAAAATTACATTTTTTCACAAAACAAAAATAAAAAAAAACAGTTTTGGTTCAGGTGTGAAGAAAATACCTTGATCAACCCTGAGTAGAACCTATGTAAGTTAACAGAGTCAAATCCTTTTATACTCTTTTCCTTCTTGTTTTCAGGTTTGTGGGGAAGTGCCATTGGCAGCAAAACAGAAAATGAAAGAGTCATAAAAGGTATGCCAGTTTCTGTCCTCATAGCACACTGGGTCAGAGCTCAGGTCCTCAACTTTGTGCTGGATGGCTCTCTAGAGTGAAGTCTTTTTTATCAACTCCAGAACAAGCTTCCTGCACTGCTCTAAAATAACCCAGGTGTAAGGACTTTAACAGCACACAGCAAACTGCATCTCTGTGTGTGTGCTTCTGAAGGTGAGGGTGTTTCATGTTCTGCAGACTTTTTTTTATTTGGCTATTTATTCTATTTTAGGTTTGTGATGGGCCTGGTGCCCCAGCGCCCCCTTGTGGCAGGGGCGGGCTGGGGGCCTAGCGCTGCACCACTCGCTTGTCCTTTGGTCTGCCCCGGGTAGCCGGCGTATTACGGCCTAGCGGCCGGAGTCCATAAATACCCCCTATGGGGTGGGGTAGCGCGGCCTAGCGGCCGGAGTCCATAAACACCCCTTCGGGGTGGGGTAGCGCGGCCTAGCGGCCGGAGTCCACAAGCGCCCCCTTCGGGGCGGGGTAGCGCGGCCTAGCGGCCGTAGTCCACAAGCGCCCCCTTCGGGGCCGGGTAGCGCGGCCTAGCGGCCGGAGTCCATAAACACCCCTTCGGGGTGGGGTAGCGCGGCCTAACGGCCGGAGTCCACAAGCGCCCCCTTCGGGGTGGGGTAGCGCGGCCTAGCGGCCAGAGTCCACAAGCGCCCACTTCGGGGCGGGGTAGCGCGGCCTAGCGGCCAGAGTCCATAAACCCCCCCTTCGGGGCGGGGTAGCGTGGCCTAGCGGCCGGAGTCCATAAACCCCCCCTTCGGGGTGGGGTAGCACGGCCTAGCAGCCTGAGTCCATAAACACCCCCTGCGGGGTGGGGTAGCACGAGGTGGGGTAGGGGGACTCGGGCCCTCCCTCTCCACCGAGCCCCGACCCAGGGCCCTGTTTGTGGCAAGTTCTCCTTGCCGCCCGCTCGGCGGGGATCCGCCCGCAACACGCCGAGCGGTACTGCAGCTTTAAGGCTGTCAGTCACTAAAATGCCCCTGGGTCACTTCCTACCCTGTCTAGCCGGACGCTTGCGTTGTGGGAGCGGCTCCCCCGTAGGTCTGTCACTGCCGGCGTCCCTCCCCGGGGGCTCCGGGTCGGCCCCGGCTCGGCTGGCGCCCCGGTCTGAGCTCCTGGGCTCTCCCTCTGCAGGAGCTGACAGTCTGTGTCCTTCTCCCCCGGTGGCCAGCCCAGACTGAGCAGACCTGCAGGCTTTTGTACTGGTCTGCCAGTTGGAGCATGCCCAGCAGAACTTCCTGGGCGTGGCC
Organism: Mauremys mutica; assembly: GCF_020497125.1. NCBI lineage: Eukaryota > Metazoa > Chordata > Testudines > Geoemydidae > Mauremys > Mauremys mutica. The sequence continues at coordinate 54,954,041 of NC_059084.1, read as the reverse complement.
TCCTCTGCTAGTAAAGAAGGGTTAACCCCTGCTGTACCAGTGCGGGGCTGTCCTGCCCCGTCACAAGGTTCTATCAAAGGTTTTTAGACTGGCTGTTTTTAATTTTTATTAGAGGAAATCAGAAAACCACAATTTTCTGTGGGAAAAAATGCCCAACTTTTCTAGTTGGAAAATAGTAAAATATGTGTGAAAAATTGGGATTTACTCCACTTTTCTCCTATCTTTTTATATTTCTCCACCTGCTACTTTCCGCAGTGAGTTAAAGAAAAGAGGACAAGAAGTACAAAAGGAAGAGAGAGATTGTAAAATGCAGTGAAAATTCAAACACCAAAAATAGAAAAATGAAAAATTTTTGGTTTCTAAAAAATGGAATAATGTGTCATTTTACATTGTTTTTTCTTTGTTTGTTTCCTTTTATAGTTTCCTAATGGAATTTTTTTTTTAAAAAAAGGTCAAAACTGATATTTAAATGGATGTTTTCAACTCTGATGAAGCCACATTTCAGACAGGACAAAATGTTGGTCAAAACACTTATATCAGCTCTAGTTTTATATATTTAAAAAGCCCGTAATAAGTCAATATGTCAAATGGGAAGTAATAGGTCTAGATGATGGTCTGAGTCATATGGGCAGACAGAAAAGGATACATAAGCCACTCCCACTCCAAGTGTCACTTTGTCCCCCTTTAGTTCAATCACAAATAGAAGTGACATCAACTTCTGTAAGTGTCCCTGGCACTTCTAGAGGTGACACAGCAGGACACTAAGCAGGTGTTCAACATGGAATAATGATAAGCTAGAGATTTAGTGACAAGATTGGTGGCGAGTAGACAGAAACAGATGTGGTATAATTTCATCAATATATTTTTTCTCCTAAATCATTGCGATCTAAACTTTGTGTTCTAAATGACTGAATTATTGTCAATGTATTGTGAAATAACTGACTTGTCTAACTGAGTTTTTTTTTCAGATATATTCTTTGGCTTTTTTAAGGGAGAAAAAGAATCATATTCACCATCTAAAGAAGGTAGGTCATTATAGTCCATGGTCACTCCAATTACTTACCAAATGTGCCTACTGCTGATGTCTATAAAGGGTCATTCCCTTCCCCTCCCCTGGGGGAAAAATACTGGTTATTCACTGAAATACCAGAAATCAAAAATATTTCATTAACAATTTTCTAAAAAAAATATTTTTTTTATCAAAACAAAAACAAATTGACGGGAAAAAATCAGTTTTCTTACTCTAGTCACTCATGAAAACAATGAAAAAATTCAACCTGCCGAAATTTTATTTGGTTTACTTTTGGTTTTGATTGAAAAACCATTTCAGGTAAAAAAAATTAGATTTCTTCTAATTTCTACAAATTTTGTTCCTTATGAAACTTTAAAATATTGACTTGACCATGATCTTTGTAACCCGAATGTTGCTTCCTAGTTGGTTATGTGATTGTCCATGGGTATATGAAATGACTGATAATCCTAATGACATTTTCAGGTTGTCCGGAAGAAATAGTCAAGGGATTTCCAGTACCCACCACTGAACCTGAAGCTGGTATGTATATATATATAAGGCTGCCTGTTTTGTCATTAGCCAATAGTTGGGGCCTTCAGGGCCATGTTGTTAGGGGTGGAATAGATGATACAAGTCAGGTACATCTTTATTTACAAAAAAAAATGTACAGTAAATCATGTCTCCCTGAACAGAGTAGGACGAATAAAACCAGCAGTTTCCTTGCTCAGAAATCCCCATGTCTGCAACTCAAAGAGCTCTGTGCCCAAGGAGCTCAATCTCTGTGCTTCCTTTTCACAGTCACTCTCAGAACTCCATCTCTTGGCTTTCTCCTCTGTGATACCCAGACTTCAATGAATATTGCAGCCTCTGAATCTGCAACTATATTTTGTAAATATAGAAATGTTTATTTATGGAATTCATTATAGTGCTAATCAACAAACTAGACCATGTCATACATGTTTGCGCATGTGTGTGTATGTGTGTGTGTGAGAGAGAGAGAGAGAGAGAGAGAGAGAATAGCTTTTTGATTAAATGGAATTATTTTAAATATATAAAATTTCTGTTTTCATTGAAATTTGGGGGATTTTCATAATAATGTCGCTAACAACCCAAACTCCTCACACCCTTATTTTGCAGCTAAAAATAGTTTTGACAGAAAACTTTCCAAAAGTGAGCTGATGTGGCCATATTGCCAGACAACGGGGAAGATGACATTAGGGGTAGAATATGGACGGACCAGAGGGGGATTAATGAATGTTTATGTGAGGCAATAGGGGAAGAGGCTGCAGTAGTTAAGAAGGGAAATAATAAAATCTGGACACTGAAAATAGCTATGTGGATACACAGGAAGGGATAATTTTTTGATAAGATGAAAAGGGAAAAAAACTGTGGAAGGAGAGAGAAGAATCTATCTTGAGGTATTTCAGCTAACAACTTTGTCTTTGGGCTATTGGAGAATATCTTCATTGTTATATGTGTGTTGTTTCTTAGGCCTTGTCTACTCTACTACAGTTGTTACAATGGCACAGCTATGGTGCTGCAGTTGTGTCACCATAGTGCTGTCTTGTCAATACTTCCTGCAGTGATGGAAGGGGTTTTTCCATCATTGTAGTTAGTCTAACCCCCTTGAGAGGACGTAGCTAGGCTAATTCTTCCATCAAACCACCTGTATCTATACTGGAGCTTAGGTCAGCTTTACTACATCTCTCAGGGGTGTGAATTTTTCACCCTTTTGAATGAAGTAGCTAAATTGACCTAAGTTTTCAGTTTAAACCAGCTCTTAGATATTTGTGTTATTGTCTGTGGCTGCGTGAAATGACTGGAAATCCTTATGACATTTTCAGGTGATATGGAAGGCTCATTGCACAGTGAGCCAGCAGGAGCTTCCCCAGGAGGCTTTTCACCAGGTAGGTATATATAATCTTGGATCTTTTGCTCTGACCCTATATCTGTAACTGCTTTTATGTTCATAGCATTCAAATAGAGAAGTTGGATAAAAACATTAAATACTCTTGCTAGAAGGTTGCAGTGTAATGTTACTTCATTTTAAAAAAAACCAGTACATTAATACTCAGGAAATAAAAAAAGAGAGAGAAAAAGCAGTCTTCCCCCAAGACAGAGAGGCAAAACTCTCCCCACCTTGACCTAGGCTGGCTTTATTCAAAATGACTGCTTAAAAACCTAGATCACATGCCTCCCTTATAGCCCCATAGCCTACAAGTCTGATCAGGAAACCCCTTACAAGTAAAGTGATTGCTAACACATTTTCAGACTAGCACCACTGCATTGACAGCTGTGGAATTGCTTCTGATCTACTCCTGCTTGAGAAGATAATCATATCCAGATTGTAAATGACATAGTCTCATGAGTAATTCTCATGTTCTCTCTTTTCTGAGTGTGTGCTCAGGACTAAAGCCTCCACGGAAGCTCCTGTTTCTTAAATAATATGACAACTCTTTGATGGTCACCACCAAAGTATCTGAGAAGCTTTCAAAAATTCAGGATGGGGAACTGAGGTTCAATGAGAAATAAAGTGGGGAAATTCAAAGGAATCTCAGCAAGTTAAAATTGATATTCTGTAGGATATGAGTGTTTAATACCTTACAAATCCCAGCTTAAGTGACTTCTCAAATATCACCTAGAAATTTTTTGGCAAAGCCAGGAGTAGAACTGCCTTGAATTGATTCCCAATCCATTGCCTGAAACTGATACTTGAATACAGTGTCTGATTCTGGTCTCCATATTTGAAAATGGGACATTGAGACATAGAAGATAAATGCAGAGATGTGTCACAGAAATGATGCCAAGTCTTATACAGTGAGAAATTTAAGGAGCTCAGTCTGTTTAATATATGAAAAAGAAGTCCAAGAGGTGATTAGATTATGGTGTTTAAATACTTTCACAGAGACAAAATACAGGCATACTCTCGAATATAGCAGGGAAAGGCATAAAAAGAAGCAATGTCAGGAAGTTAAAGGTGGACAAATCAAAGTGAGAAATAAGGCACATATATTAATGATGAGGGTGATTAACCATTGGAACAAACTCCCAAGGGAAGTGGTGGAATCTCCATCTCTTTGACTTCAAAGCCTGATTGGATGCCTTTCTGGAAGACATACTTTACTTAAACACAAGTTGACAGGCTTGGTGAAAGTAACTGGATGAAATTGTGTGGCCCATGCTATACAATAGATCAGACTAGATGACCTAATGGTCCCTTCTGGCTTTAAACCTACATACCAATCTGTCCAATGAATACTGCAGCTTATAGGATTTTGGCATTCTGTAGTCATATGCTATTCTCTGCAACAGTGGCATACATTGGGAAGAGGAAGTCATTGCAGTTACTATAGATTTACCCATCAGTAAACGAGGGAAGAATCTAGCTTACTGCATTTTGCCAAGATCTCTGGAGGTCATGTATTCTAGTCTTTCAGAGCAAACAATAATTCTCACCCTCATCGTCTCTAGGTGACACATCTAAATCTGTATGAACACAGTTCCTGATGGGTCCTTGGACCAAATATTCACAGCCCACTCCCAGAGCTTTAAAGTCCAATGTTTTGTAGAGATTCCCTGTCCCGTGTGGCAGCTACCACTGAGTAATTGTGAGTTCCTGGAAATAAAAAGAGACTCCTTCTCTGCAGGGAGGTGGAATTTTCATTGTACTCCCAAAATATTTAGCAACAGCTTTCATTGCACACATATCATGTGCAATCACAAAGCACATGGCAGGAGTGCTGTAAGCAAGGTGCAAGAAGTAATATTTCCACTCTACTTAGCACTGATAAGGCCTCAGCTGGAGCACTGTGTCCAGTTCTGGGCAGCAAACTACAGGAAAGATATGGACAAATGGAGAAAGTCCAGAGGAGAGCAACACACATAATTAAAGATCTAGAAAACAGGACCTATGAGGAAAGATTGAAAAAGTTCACTTTATTTAGTCTGGAAAAGAGAAGACTCAGGAGGTCATGACAACAGTTTTCAATTCGTAAAAGTTTGTTATCAAGAGGTAGGTGATAAATTGTTCTCCTTAACCACTGAGGACAGGACAAGAAGCATTGTGATTAAATTGCAGCAAGGGAGATTTAGGCTAGATATTAGGAAAAACTTCCTGTGAGGGTAGTGAAGCACAAGCATAAATTCCCTAGGGAGGTTGTGGAATCTCTGACACAGGAAGTTTTTAAGAACACATTAGACAAACACCTGTCAGGGATGGTGTAGATAATACTTTGTCCTGCCTCAGTGCACAGAACTGGACTGGATGAGCTATTGAGGCTCCTTCCTGTCCTACATTTCTACGATTCTATGTAAGTAGCCATGGCTAAATTAGTCGTAGTTTAGCTTCCTAGTAGAGCCAGAGTAGTAGAGGAGACAAACAAAACAAACGTGGAGACTCTTGAAACTGAAATGAAACCTCCCTCCACAAGGGCCAAAGTTCAGTGTTGGTTTTTTTCAAGATCCATCTACATCACAAAGCTTTGCCATGGAAGTAGGTAATGTTCCCTGAACTGATGAGTATGATTTTCACAAGTTATTTCCAAAGAGCTCTCAGTGAGCACAAAGTGGATCTAGAGAATAAGAGACAAACATTCCTTTGTCCCTTCAACTTGCCTCTGTCAGGGTGAGACTTTAGTGAATACCATTCACAGTGGCTGGGTTTTCAAAAGATACTAAGAGAATTAGGTACCCACTTCCCATTGGGATTAAATGATATTTGAGCACCTAACTCCCTTAGGTTCTTTAAAAATCAAAACTGGTGACTATAGTTTCATTATCTTTATCTGGATTCTTGCCTAGGTGATTGCATTATTGTCAATGAGAGTGTGCAGTGACCTATAACCCAAATCTATTTTTCAGATACTAAGAACAAGTCAACTACTGAAAACATTAAAGGCGGAGTAGGTAAGTCATTTTAATCCCCTGTGGATTGAGTTTGAATCTCCTCTGTAGACTGGCTGCATGAGGAGATATTTGCATCTTTGTGAAGAGAGACTCAGGCTCAATGAACTGTTCAGTTAAACAAATCCCTCGATTCTTGTTCACCCGTCCTCATGAATAATAATTCTCATGTTGTCATTTTTTGACAAATGTCTGCTCAGCACAGACCTGTTGTGGACTAGCCCTGTTTATGTGTAGGGATTTCTGTCGTACCCTTTATGAAAGTTTCTGAGCCCATTCACCAATATCAATGAATGTGTTTTCAAAAGGCATGAACAGGAGGTCAGAGAATAAGCCCTGTTAACTTTCAGTGGGACTTTGCTCCTATGTCACATAGCACCAGATTTCAAAGATATTTAGGTGCCTAGTGTGATTTTCAAAAGCACTTAGGCATCTAAAAGTCATTTTGTGTTGACCAAAATATTTAGATTGACTCAAAATTATTATTATAAGCAGGCTGTGTTTGGATTTTGACCATTTTGGGTGTTTAACAATTTAAGGTTGTGTTTCCTCAGCTCAAACCAATTCTAATGGGAGTTGAGGGAACTCAGCACTAGAAGGGGGTGAAATTTTTCAGCTCAATTTTCTTTCCTGAAAAATGCACATTTGGGTCAGCGATAATATTTCATGAATTTGCATCAAATTTCCAGAACTGTTTATTTTATAACAAAAATAAATCAGAAAAAACCCAAATATTTCATACTGAAATTTTCAAAGTGAAATGTTTTGATTTTTCAGTTTAAAACAATTTTTAAAAATGGTTCAATTTCACTTAAAATAACTTCTAGAACTCTCTCTCTCTCTCTCACTCTCTCTCTCTCTCTCTCTTTCTTTTCATTCTGAGTAAAGCCAAACATTTAATTCTACCTAAAATGAATTTTTTTGGTTTACTTTCTCTTTTCACTGTTTTTTTTTTAATTTTCATTTGGGATTTTTAAATTATAATTGTTTGCTCGATAGTGGAACCAAAAAATCAGTTATTTGCACAGTTCAAATCAGCAGCTAAAGGAACTGAGCCACATATTTTACATAATGAAATATAGGAAATGATTTATATTGCCATCAGGTGTTCTGTGCAGGGGAGAACTTGACAGCTGACACATTTCCTTTATGGAAGAGGGATAGCTCAGTGGTTTGAGTGTTGGCCCGCTAAACTCAAGGTTGTGAGTTCAATCCTTGAGAAGGCCCCTTAAGGATCTGCAGCTGAAATCAGTACTTGGTCCTGTTAGTGAGGGCAGGGGGCTGGACTCCATGACCTCTAAAGGTCCCTTCCGGTTCTAGGAGATAGGTATATCTAAAAATATGTATTAATCCAGACAAGCATATGGGGGTCATTATGTGGCACAATGGGGGAATCCAGGATTCTGAGAATACCACAACTTCTGTCTGTCTCAGTAACAAATGCCCTTTATTTCCTTGCAATCAGCTTTGCTTTTTAATTTTTGCTCTATATACAAGCCACGCTGGTATTTTCCCCACAGCTCCTTGTCTGCACTAGCAAATAAGAGATAAGAAAATCTCTGCTGATTTTCAGATGTTCCTGAATATATTTATATATTTAGATCTGATATTTGAATTCTGGTTTGTGCTCTCTCACAGGCTCAGTGGTGGATTTCGCTAGAATGTGGCAAAAAACCACTCATGGTCTCTTGACCTGGAAATGGGGAACGAATAATAACTTTCTTTACAAATGTTGTAAGTAAAATATGGGTTACTGACTCTGTGGTGTGGATGTCCCGTTTTGACAGTAAATACATCCCACAGAAACATGAGAAAGGGTTGTCTTCCAATACAGTATTTTTAAGGTTGGAAGAATTAAATTTTTATTTTTAAATTTTGATAGACGGTGTCAATGCTTACTGTAAGCATTTTGGATTTTTTTATTTAAATTTTCAGTTGCATGAAAATATAGATTTTAAGCATTTTTAATTCTTATCAATTTAAATCCTAGCAGCTGATGAAAATTAAGAGGATAATCAAATGAATATTTAATGACAGTAGACACAGAGATTCAAACATTTAAATCTTTAAAAACCATTAAAACACAAATTGTCAACATCATATGTCAAAATATACAAACTTAATATCCTTAAATCAACTAATCATACCGGTTTTTAATATTCATTCACTAGTCTATTTTATAACTACTCTAATTTAAATTCTCAAGAAGCATTTTTCTTATTTTGCTGATCAGTAAATTTTGATTATCAGTGGAAACAGTTTTTTTATTGGTTTATGTAGAGCTGGGGTCGGCAACCTCTGGCATGTGGCATGTGGCTCACCCTGGCAGGCCGGGACAGTTTGTTTACCTGCCGCGATGGCAGGTTCGGCCGATCGTGGCTCCCACTGGCCGCAGTTTGCCACTCCAGGCCAATGGGGGCAGTGGGAAGCGGCATGGGCCGAGGGATGTGCTGGCCATGGCTTCCCACCGTCCCCATTGGCCTGGAGCAGCGAACCGCGGCCAGTGGGAGTCGTGTCCCCACCCAGGGGAACCCCCACCCACTATCCCCACCTCTCCTCAGTCTTGGGCTACTGCCAGTCACCATCTAGCCCCCGCTCACTGGGGCAGACTGCAGTGTAAAAGCCACTCATCACAGGCAAGAGGAGTTTGGACTGGCTACCTCTGTCTACCCTGGGCTGCACCCTTGCACCCTAGTACCTTTCTGGCCTTTGACAAGGCCACAGCCTGGGGCTTTTCCAGGTGGGAGCTCCCCAGCTCCCTTGCCCTGTTCCCCAGCCCTGCTCCACTCAGGTATCCTGTTCAGCCTCCCAGCAGCCAGGCTCTTCTCCCCCTAGAGACTGTCTGCTCCTGGCCCACTGCTCTCTTATAAGGGCCAGTTGGGCCCTGATTGGGGATCGGCCATAGCTGAGTCTGCTTCTCCATTCATCCTTCCCCAGCCACAGCCCTCTCCTGGGATGTTTTAAGCCCTTTAAGGCCAGAGCGGGTGATCACCCCGCTACAGCCTGTAAATGGCAGGAAGGAGAAAGTGGTAGGTGTACTGTATAATGGCCAGTGGATGGAAGGATCAAGTATAAGAGAACTATATTGTATAATGGGCATTAGGGGCAGCAGAGGGTGAGAGGTGAGGAAAGGGGAGCCATACTGTACAATGGGCACTAAGGGAAGCAGAAGGTGAGGGGTGGCTCTGCTTTATAAGGGCACAAGATACAGACACTTTACCAAAGCACAGCTGCAGTGAATATTATTTATTAATCCTGCCACTGACAAAGGGCAGATTCTAATCTCTTAGTATCATAATTTTTTTTGATACATTCCTTTAGCTGCTTTTGACTCTGCTGAGCTGGTAAAGGATAAAGTCATCTCCTTGGTAGATGCTGGAATAGCCATAAACTGTGCTTTCCCTCTGGTTCTCCGCCCGGAAAGGAAAGTGAGACTGATCCTCTCCTTTGACTATGGTTCTTTTGAACCATTTAAGGTAACTCCTATCATTGTTACATTTTTATAGTCATTCAAGTTATTAATGAGGGCCCATTGTGCCAGGTGATATTTGAACACAGAAAAATACATTGTCCCTGACCCCAAGTGATAAGAATCCAACAAAGAAATTTACAATCTTTAAAAAACAATCAAGCAATATTTTCTTTACTTTATTTCTGGAAAACAGTTCAGGACAGGAAGGGAGCAAAAAATGCCATCCTCTTCTATCCTGCTGTGGGAATGTTTAGTGGAAAGAATCCTACCATCCAAGTAGCAAGTTGGTCAGCTGACTTGAGTCAATACTAATACTTTTGTGAGGTGTCCCAGGGCCCAATGAATCTCTGCAGGAGATTTTCAAATGCACAATGGACAGTTTGGTGCCTTAATCAATGGAAGTTGGACAACAAATTCCCATGTGTGCCTTAGAAAAAGTACCCCATAGTGATCTCAAGGAAGGAAATCTGTTTTTCACCTTAACTTAAAGATTAACCTTTGGTAGCCTTGAGCTTTCATGTGTCGAGTACTGGGGATGAATGTTGACCTGTACAGGAAAATGTCTCCTACTGAACCAAGGTGGATGAGGTAATTTCTTTTACTGGATCTACTAGCATTGGTGCGAGAGACAAGATTTTGAGCTTACACGAAGCTCTCCCTCGGGTCCTACTGAACCACTCAGATCTATCCCTGTTGATCTGTTATGGGCTGCTGTGAACCTTCTAGCTCTGTTCTTGTGTACTGGACTCAGTGTGCCATCTTTGATCTATGCTTATGGCTGTGGGCTGAGATATTTAAAGGCACTTAAGCGAGTTAAGCCAACCCGTATTGACTTTTCCATGGAGGTAAATTCTTGCTCCTTTAAGCTTCTTTGGAAATCCCAGCTATGGGGGTCTCTTTATAGACAGTCATGTGTTGTTACACAAACATTATTCCTATCCCAAGAGCAGAGGGTCTGGTTTCCACTGGAGGTTTTCTGCTTAGTCAATTAGTAGAGGACTCAGAGAGAAACTTTGATTTTGAGTTATCTGTTTTGAGCTATCTGGTCTTGTGGGCAGCAGTGCTTTTAAATAAAATAATCATGATTCCCTTACCTACAGACCCTCAAGCAAACTGCCAAATACTGTAAGGAAAACTGCATCCCATTTCCTGAGATAGACGAGAAATTGCTCCAAGAGCCAGATAACCCCTCCGACTGCTACATCTTCAGAGGAGACGGTGCTCCAACCGTCATGCACTTCCCACTTTTCAACAGAGTGAATTGCCCAGGTAACGTTCGTGTCACCCATTTTCTAAAATGCTACTGACCTCACTCTCATTTCACTTACATGGATGACTTAAATACAGCTGAGTCTGCTTTGCTCTGAGGTAAGGTAGCAAAGGGGCATAGGGATTGAGATAAAATGTCAGATTGATTTAGTCCCATGTCCTATATTAGTGGGTATCTAGTGATAGTAGCTTAAGAGGAAGCTGAGAGAAATCACAGATTAGGTAGTTATAGAGTTATCTGCCATAGGGGATGTTTGTCAATAGCATCTGTGGGGTTTTTTTTTCCTCTCTGATTTGTAAACATTTTGTACCCAATTTTTCAAAAGTATTTAGGTATCTACAGATGCAGGTAGGTACCTAGTGGGATTTATAAAGAGCCTAAGTGAATTAGGTACCTAATCTACTCAGCTGCTTTTGAAAATCTCACCAGTCTCCTATCTGTATCTTTCCGCACCTCCATACATTTCAAAATCTAGCCTATATCCCTTCAATTTTTTTAACTAATTTAAATGTGAATCTTGAAAATATCCATAAATATCCATGTGTTTTGAATCCTTCCATGCTCTTGGCTTTAATGTTGTATGCAGTGAGTCCCCTAGGCAGTTTGTGTGTGTGTGTGTAAATAAAAGTGTTTGCTTTTATGATGTTCACATTTGCAGATTTTCAGTTTCATCAAATGACTCCTTGAGCTCAGAATCAGGCAACTTCTTTCTTTAGCACTAGTCAAGACACAGAGGCAAATCCTCTCTCTGTTACACAAGTGCAGTCGAAGGAATAAATGTAGATTTACACTAGTGCAATGAAGAGATGAGTCTGGCACATAAGGACAAATTCAGAGAGGAATGGAAAGGAGTCTAGAAGCTGGAAAACCTTTAACCTTCTCTCAGCTGTCTGGGTGTGTGAATTACACCAGCTCAGACACCCGTACATTCTGCACAAATTCTATTTCTCTTGATTTTTGAGCCACTTTGAATGCAGAGTGTCATGACATTATATGCTCTGTTCCTATAATGATGGGAGTCTTATAAGAACTCACTGGCAATATTTTTAAGGGAGCCTAATGGAGGTAGGCACCCAAATGCCATTGTTTCCATTGAAATCCCTTGATAGGTAGATGCATAAGTTGTACTCTAGGTTAATTTACCTTAGCGCAAATGAGAGCAGAATCTGCTCCTTGTTTTTTCACAAACATGCTGCATATGGGACGTTACAGAGAAAAGGGAGAAGGCAAAAAAATAGCTGGGGAAGAGGTAGAAAGCAGGGAAAATAGGAGAATTGATAGAATTAAAGGAAACTGTCCGAGTCTGTAGACAATCTGAGAAGTGCAAAGTATCCATTTCAGTTCAGGAGGGTGTTGACTTTGAACCCTAAAGATGAGAGTTCAACTATATTAACTATGTCACTGCAGATCGCTGTAGACAAAACATCCAGATGCTTCAGGATTGGGAGTAGAGCATTTGTGAAACCCTTTCCCCCGTACATGAGTCTCACTTGATTCTTCTCCTTAAGTCTCGGAAGCAAGATATTTCTCTCACGACGGCCTGGGAACCCTAGAATGCAATCATAATAATAGTTCTAGTTTTTATTGACACTCCATTAGTAATATTAATATCCTCATCCTAAAAATGTATTCACATCTTTTCTCTCTTTGCTTTCAGCCTATGTGACGGAATGGAGAATTAGATTCACCATGCTTCGCTTTCTCTACCATGTGGGAGACATCACCAAACTCCTTCAATCAGCCAGACTGAATGTATTGAACAATAAGGACAAGATCCTACAAGAGATCAAATACATTGTGGCTCACTCCAGCAAGGAGGCAAGCTCTTAAGAAGACTTTTTCATCTCTGCTTTGCATACGTTAAAGCCACCCAGTTGATTTTGCGAACTACAGAATTGTCATTTGGCTGGAAAATGTCATCATTTGGAATCACAGGGGGGAGGGGTCCTGGAAAATCATGAAATCTGTGACTTCCGTGACTTCCATGAAAGACTCCCAATTTTAACAATTAATCTTCTGCAGACTTTAGCGGTGGGAGCTGGTGTCTCAGCTTCTGCTGTGAAAGCACTAGTACCTAGTTCATGAGTTAACCCTATAACTTGACTGCACTTTACTTTAGCAATTCTGATTCTGCGCATGAGTCAAAGAAAAAATCTCTCTTGGTATTCTTTGCTTGCTGTTTTGAATTATTGCTCAATCTGTCTCTGCTCTGTGTGATGCCAGATGCCTTTGTCTCCTGATGCACAATTCATGTTCAATTAATAAAGTCTATAAAATTGCATCATTTGCACACAGTGCCTCCAGCCTAGAAATAGCCTGCAAAAGTACAAGCACATAATACCTGTGGTAAAAGCCATCTGCCCTGTCTCCCTGTAGTGACTAGATCACATAGAAATGATGAGTAAGGCTGTAATTTAGTTACAGGTATTTTTAGTAAAATCATGGACAGATCATGGACAATAAAGAAAAATTCACACCTCGTGACCTGTCCGTGACTTGTACTATAAATACCCGTGACTAAATATTAGGGACTCTGGAGGCATCTGGGGCACTGTTGCTGCTGCTGCTCTGGGGGAGGGGGGAATGGTGCCCCACTGCTGCTCAGAGGGGAGGCCCAGAGCCTCGCTGTGACCGTGGGGCACAGCCTGAGACTGGTGCTGCTCAGGCTGCCCTTGAGGTCAAGTGCCTGAGGCCTCCCGATTAGTGGTCAGTGCAGCTGGGCTGACCCCGGCTCCACCCAAGCAGCTGTCCCCTGGGGCTGCCCAAGCAGAAGCCAGTGTGACTGGCCCCAGAGCTGCCCCAGCTGCTCAGGCAGCCCTGGGGTCAGTCATACTGACTGCTGTAGAAGTCAGAGAGGTCCTGGAAAATCATGAAATCTGTGACTTCCGTGACTTCCATGAAAGACTCACAATTTTAACAATTAATCTTCTGCAGACTTTCAGCGGTGGGAGCTGGTTCTTCAGTGCTGGCAGTATGGCGTATGCTTACAGATCTGGCATTCCTGGGTTCAGTCCATCTGGAGATGGCATTGTTAAAATACAGAGCTTTCAGATTCACCCCATGAGGTGAATGAAATCTGTTTGAAATGCCAATGAATAAAGATCCTGGATTGTTCTCAGGAACTTTTCACTTCATATTATTGTAAACCAGGTGTTCTCAAACTGGAGGTCATGACCCCTTACTGCAGAAATTTAGGCACTTACAGTGTTTAGGCAACTATAGTATTAAGGTTGGAGGATCTCATTGTTTCCTCTACCTCATGCTTCCCCTGCCCTGACTCCATCTCTTCCCTCATCTGAGGGCTCAGGCCTCACTGGGCAAACAGGCAGCACCTCCAGCAACTCTTGGTTCCCAGAAGCACAAGAGAGACAAGCTCAGTTTTTCTCCTCTTTAGCCCGTACCTGCAGCTGAACACTGCTCCTTTGCCAGTGGGGTGACATGGGGCCACCCTCTGCAGCCCTGGCCCATCCCAGCTGCCTCTCCTAAGCACCCATGGAGAAGGCTTTGGTTATGGGTGACCTAACACAGCCCCCTGCAGCCTGGCCCAGGCCAGCTACCTCTCCTAACTGCCCATGGAGATGGCTGTGGTTGCTTCTGGGATCCTCATTTTATCAGGCCTGTGGTAAATACGGCACCAGCGTCTCCTGCACTTCTGACTTCTGTGATTAACCTGTAATCAGGAAAGTGGCATCATCAAATGCAGTGGAGGTGCTGGTATGAATAAGGGCTGCTGCAGTGAGGCAATGGAGCCAGGGTCAGGGACCTAACAGGGCTCAGTGTTACATTTCAGCCATTCAGAGTAATCAATTCATCCTGTGTTTGCACAGCACTTAGCACTACGGGCTTCTGGGCCATGACTGGGGATCTTATCTGATTGCACAATGCAAATAATAAATTGTATTTGTATTGTCAGCAGTAAAGCTAGCAGGGATGCTTTTGTCCCTGTAGAAAGTTTTAATCAAAATTTCAACTTGAACTTCAACAAAAATTATATTGTTTTCTGCTGAAAACTAAAAAAACAAAAACCAATACTAAACAAAATATAATCAATGGTTGGAAAGACAAAAAAACTTTAGCTGAAAATGTACTTAATCTGCTCATTGCAGAAGTTAATCATAGAATCATAGAATATCAGGGTTGGAAGGGACCTCAGGAGGTCATCTAGTCCAACACCCCACTCAAAGCAGGATCAATTCCCAACTAAATCATCCTAGCCAGGTCTTAAAAACCTCTAACGAAGGAGATTCCACCACCTCCCTAGGTAACCCATTCCAGTGCTTCACCACCCTCCTAGTGAAATGTTTTTCCTAATATCGAACCTAAACCTCCCCCACTGCAACTTAAGACCACTACTCCTTGTTCTGTCATCTGGTACCACTGAGAACAATCTAGACCCATCCACTTTACATGGGGGTAGATGGTTACACAATTTGGAGAGCTGGACAAACTCAAGCCTTGACTTCTAATAGATGCTACAGTGATGAGCATAACATAAGAGCCCATGGAGAATTGTATAAAGATTAGAATCTGTTGCTTAATGCAAAATAAGATGGGCCTGGGACAAATTAAAAATCTAAATGGGAAAAAAAAATAATGGTTGGTAGCCATGGATGCCAGGAGCAAAAATCAATGCTAAGCAGGAGCAGTAGTTATGTAACTAGTTATGCTTACATAGAACTCCAGGATGTTTGCAGCTTGAAGTGATGACCTTACAAATATAATTTATTATTTGCATTGTACAATAAGCTAAGGTCCCCAATCATGGCCCAGGACCCTGTTGCTCCAGATGTTGTACAAACACAGGATGAGCTGGTTTCTCTGCAGGGCTGAAATGTAACACTGAGCCCTTTCACGTCCCAGGCCAGGCTAGCCAGCCTCACTGCAGAAGTCCTTATTTACACCAGCACCTCCACCGCATTTAAAGGTACCACTTTCCTGAGCATGGGTCAGGAGCATAGGAGAGGCTGGTGCCATATGTAGCTGCCTCAGTTTGGATAATTGCTTTTTTCCCAATTCCTGTCAAGTTCCAGAGGGTCTCAGAATCATGTGGAGATTCACTCTGAGTACTTGGGAGAGGCAGCTGGTCTGGGCCAGGGCTGCAGGGGGTTGTCCCACTCATCTTGATTGGCAGAGGAGCAGCGTTCAGCTGCGGGTGTGGGATAAAGAGGAGAAAGTGTCAGCGTGTCTCTCTCATACTACTGGGAACCAAGAGAGATGGAGGTGCCGGCAGTTTGCATAGCGAGGCCTGAGCCCTCAGACAAGGGAGAATATGGAGTCAGAGCAAAGGAAGAATGAGTTAGAGGAGACAGTGAGACCCTCCAACTGACCCTCCAACCTTAACACTGTAGGTGTCTAAACACATTAGGTGCCTACATTTCTGCAGTAAGACATTATCTGGACTCCTGTTTCTGCCTGCACTGTAGGCACCTGGACACCAAAGCCCCACAGTGATGCATGAACCCAGGGAAAATTGGTGTCCCTCCCGCTAATTCACCTGTGAGGCCCAATGCGTTAGGCATGCTCATAGTTTGCTTAGCAGACTAGGCTCTGGATGCAAACTCACACAAAACAGGCCCATGGTGGGAGCAGGGGGAGGGAGAGAAGAGGAGAATCTCTCCTATAACTTTTAATCCTGCAGTGGGGGTGCTCAGTCCCCCACTGCATAAGGAGACAGAAAGATTTGAACAGGGATCTAAAAGCTCTCCAGAGAGTGCCCAAGTGACTGGGCAAGGATCTCTCTCAGTCTCTCCTGCTGAAGCTGTTCCACCATGGAAAAATACTTTGAAAAGAAAATCACTGGTGTAGAGGCTCCGGATTTCCAGTCTGCCACTTCAGTGCTCTAAGCACCAGGCTACGTAGTCTTCGTCGGGATTCCGCTAAGGGCAGTGAGCACCTAGGGTCAGAACCAGGGCAAACCTCAGGCTAGGAGTAGCTAAGGAGTTTCTGGTTAGTTCCAGGCCAGTATCAATACCAAGAGTCAGAGTCCAAGTCAGGTTTCAGGGTTCGAGTCAGGAGGCAGAGTCTGAAAGAAGCCGAGGTCAGGCCGTAAGCTCTACAGAAAGGAGAAGGAACAGTCTTAGCAACAACAGAAGATCCACACTGTTGCCTGGTTGTTTCCCAGAAAGCCCCTTGGGTTTATAGGGCAAAAAACCAAACAGGAGTCATGGGGCTGCTCCCTGTCAAACCCTTAAGGTGGGATTTCCCATGGTGCTGTCCACAGCAGGGCATGGGAAGTAGGGGGGCTGTGTTGGTGAGTATCTCAGTGTCTGTTGCAGGGACAGTTTGTCCGTTTCACCGTGTGCCTGATTCTTTGAAAAGTGTGAATTGGGAGTTCTTTTTTCCAGGTGGGCCTTGAGAGGGCCTGACTGTTATAAAAAGGCAGTCAGCAGCGAATCAGATGAGCGGCAAACAGCGGAGGCTAACAGAGGCTTCAAGACTAAGCTTGATAAGTTTATGGAGGGGATGGTATGATGGGATAGCCTAATTTTGGCAATTAATTGATCTTTGATTATTAGCAGGTAAGTATGCCCAGTTGTCTGTGATGGGGTGTTAGATGGGGTGGGATCTGAGTTACTACAGAGAATTCTTTCCTGGGTGCTGGCTGGTGAGTCTTGCCCACATGCTCAGGCTTTAACCAATCACCATATTTGGGGTTGGGAAGGAATTTTCCTCCAGGGCAGATTGGCAGAGGCCCTGGAGGTTTTTCGCCTTCCTCTGCAGCATGGGGCATGGGTCACTTGCTGGAGGATTCTCTGCACCTTGATGTCTTTAAACCACAATTTGAGGACTTCAATAACTCAGACATAGGTTAGGTGGTTATTCCAGGAATAGGTGGGTGAGATTCTGTGGCTTGCATTGTGCAGGTGCATTATGCAGGAGGTCAGACTAGATGTTCATAATGGTCCCTTCTGATCTTAAGTCTATGAGTCTATGTGTCTATGAGAGAGAGTTTGCCTGGGAGTTCACCTGGAAAGAGCACACTGATGCTTTCTTCTTGCAGGCTTCTCTGAATAGTTACTGCAACAGCTGAGAAAGCTCCTAGAAGGAAGGTAATATGGATTAGGAAGGGGAGAGGGATAGCTCAGTGGTTTGAGCATTGGCCTGCTAAACCCAGGGTTGTGAGTTGAATCCTTGAGGGGGCCACTTAGGGATCTGGGGCAAAAATTGGTCCTGCCTAGTGAAGGCAGGGGGCTGGACTCAATGACCTTGCAAGGTCCCTTCCAGTTCTAGGAGATTGGTATATCTCCAATTAATGTAATGTATGGATGGTGAGCGTTCAGCTGTTGTTACCTGCATAGGATATGCCATGTTTGCCTTTCTTCAACAGCACAGAAGTGACTTTGTCTGTACCAAGTGCAAGCTGGTCTCCATATTGGAAAAGAAGTTTCAAGGTCTGGAGAAACAAGTATCAACCCTATGTTGCATATGAGAAAGTGAAGATGTCCTGGACAGATGTCAAGATATGCTTCAATGGGCACAACATTCTGAAGAATCAGAGCAGGCTGCACAGCCGGGAGAGAAGGAGGGTGAAGAAATTTAGCAACATGTGACCTCCAGAAGAAGAGCATCCATATACCAGCAATGGAGATATGGGTGAGCAACCATTTTCATGTTCTCTCCAAAGGTACTAATGTGGATAGTGGAATAGATGATACATCTGAGGGAACAGAGCAGAAGGAGACTCCACCGATCAGAAGGCATGAAATGCACTGTCCTAGGGATGGGAGTTCCACGACCACTACTCCCAAGAGAAGGAGACGAGTGATGGTGGTGGGAGACTCCCTCCTCAGGGGAACTGAGTCATCTATCTGCCGCCCCAACTGGGAAAACGGAGAGGTCTGCTACTTGCCAGGAGCTGGGATTCACGACGTGATGGAGAGACTGCCGAGACTCATCAAGCCCTAAGGACGCTATCCCTTCCTGCTTCTCCACATGGGCTCCAATGACACTGCCAAGAATGACCTTAAGCAGATCACTGCAGACTGCGTGGCTCTGGGAAGAAGGATAAAGGAGTTTGAGGTGCAAGTGGTGTTCTCATCCATCCTCCCTGTGGGAGGAAAAGGCCTGGGTAGAGACTGTTGAATCGTGGAAGTCAACAAATGGCTATGCAGGTGATGTCAGAGAGAAGGCTTTCGATTCTTCGACCATGGGATGGTGTTCCAAGATGGAGGAGTGCTAGGCAGAGATGAGCTCCACCTAACAAAGAGACGAAAGAGCATTTTCGCAAGCAGGCTGGCTAACCTAGTGAGGAGGGCTTTAAACTAGGTTCACCAGGGGAAGGGGAGCAAAGCCCTGAGGTAAGTGGGGAAATGGGATACCGGAAGGAACCATGAGCAGGAGAGCGCAAGAGGGGAGGACTCCTGTCTCAGACTGAGAAAGTGGGACAATCAGCGAGTTATCTTAAGTGCCTATACACAAATGTAAGAAGCCTGGGAAACAAGCAGGGAGAACTGGAAGTTCTGGCACAGTCAAGGAATTATGATGTGATTGGAATAACAGAGACTTGGTGGGATAACTCACATGACTGGAGTACAGTCATGGATGGATATAAACTGTTCAGGAAGGACAGGCAGGGCAGAAAAGTTGGGGGGGTGGCATTATATATAAGAGCAGTAAGATTGCTCAAAGCTCCAGTATGAAACTGGAGAAAAGCTTGTTAAGAGTTTTTGGGTTAAGTTTAGAGGCAAGAGCAACAAGGGTGATGTCGTGGTGGGCATGTGCTATAGACCACCAGATCAGAAGGATGAGGTAGACAAGGCTTTCATTGGACAACTAACTGAACTTTCCAGATCACAGGCCCTGATTCTCATGGGAGACTTTAATCACCCTGAGATCTTCTGGGAGAGCAATACAGCAATGCACAGACAATCCAGGAAGTTTTTGGAGAGTGATGGGGATAACTTCCTGGTACAAATGCTGGAGGAACAAACTAGGGCAGGGGTTGTCAACCTTTCAGAAGTGGTGTGCCAAGTCTTCATTTATTCACTCTAATTTAAGGTTTCGTGTGCCAGTAATACATTTTAAAGTTTTTAGAAGGTCTCTTTCTAGAAGTCTATAATATATAACAAACTACTGTTGTATGTAAAGTAAAAAAGGTTTTTAAATTGTTTAAGAAGCTTCATTTAAAATTAAATTAAAATGCAGAGCCCCCCGGACCGGTGGCCAGGACCTGGGCAGTGTGAGTGCCACTGAAAATCAGCTCACGTGCCGCCTTTGGCACATGTGCCATAGGTTGCCTACCTCTGAAATAGGGGCTGTGCTTCTCTTGATCTGCTGCTTACAATCAGGGAAGAATTGGTAGGGGAAGTAGAAGTGTGTGGCAACCTAGGCAGCAGTGACCATGAGATGGCTAAGTTCAGGATCCTGACAAAAAGGAAGAAAGGAGAGTAGCAAAATACAGACCCTGGACTTCAGAAAAGCAGACTTTGACTCCATTAGGGAACTGATGGGCAGGATCCCCTGGGAGGCTAATATAAGGGGGAAAGGAGTCCAGGAAAGTTGGCTGTATTTTAAAGAACCCTCATTGAGGGTGCAGGAACAAACCATCCCAATGGGCAGACAGAATAGAAAATATGGCAGGCGACCGGCTTGGCTGAACAGTGAAATCTTCGGAGAGCTTAAATTAAAAAAGGAAGCTTACACGAAGTGGAATTTGGACAGATGACTTTGGAGGAATTTGGAGGAGTACAAGCATATTGCTAGAGTATGCAGGGTGTAATCAGGAAGGCCATGGCACAATTGGAGTTACAACTAGCAAGGGATGTGAAGAGTAACAAGAAACGTTTCTACAGGTATGTTACCAACAAGAAGAAGGTCAGGGAAAGTGTGGGACCCTTACTGAATGGGGAGGCAACATAGTGACAGAGGATGTGGAAAAAGCTGAAGTACTCAATGTTTTTTTTGCCTCGGTCTTCACAGACCAGGTTAGCTCCCAGACTGCTGCACTGGGCAACACAGAATGGAGAGGAGGTGAGCAGCCCTCAGTGGTGAAAGAACATATTAAGGACTATTTAGAAAAGCTGGACATGCACAAGTTCATGCGTCCAGATCTAATGCATCCAAGGGTGCTGAGGGAGTTGGCTGATGTGATTGCAGAACCATTGGCCATTAGCTTTGAAAATTCGTGGTGATTTGGGGAGGTCCCGGATGACTGGAAAGAGGATAGTGTAGTGCCCATTTTTTAAAAAGGGAAGAAAGAGAACCTGGGGAACTACAGACCGGTCAGCCTCACTTAAGTCCCCAGCAAAATCATGGAGCAGGTCCTAAAGGAATCCTTTTTGAAGCACTTGAAGGAGAGGAAGATGATCAGGAACAGTCAACATGGATTCCCAAAGGGCAAGTCATGCCTGACCAACCTGATTGACTTCTATGATGATATAGCTGGCAATAAATAATAATAACAATAATGCAGCTAACTTATGTGATCTAGACACAATTGAATCCTCGTGTGGATAAGAGACCATTGGCCAGATCCCAATCTATCCTTTGAAGCAAATGGCTGAATCTCATTTGTTATGGTTGTACAGTTAGAATAACCTCTGCTTTCTGCTCTGGTCTTTGAGTGCACACCCCATGTCTCCGTCTTCTGCCTGTCCCTCTCAGAGTTGAATGATGACATTTTCCCTCTCAAATTGGCTATAGCAATTTGTGCGCCCACCGTTATTTCTCCCTCTGTGCTTGGTACCTGCAGCTCTTCCCACAGGAGCTGTGACCAGTAGTAAGTTGAGTGACTAGCCCAGCCTTCACTATACAAAGTACAATTTATTTACACTGCAGGAACAAAGTGTATCATAAGAAAAAATATGAGCAATTCCAGATCAATCACTGCAGCTGTTTGGTAGGATAAACATTTATGATTATTACCCAGACTCAGTTTGTCTTTAGGAAACATTGCAATAGTTTTCTCTTCCAAAATGCCTTTTCACCATAGCAAGAAGATTACAATATTTATTTACTTATTTTTTAAAAAAGATAATATACATAATTTTATAAGGAGTAGGTGCCCTATCACATCATAAATAAGACAATAAAATCCCATCAGCATTAACAATCATTTAAACAGGAACTCAGGTATCCATAAACCTACAGAAACATTTTTTAATTTTTCATCATTGGGGAAAGGAAAATTTAAGTAATCCAGAAAATCCTTTAAAAGAAATTATGACATTGAAACATTGAATAGATGACAAAATAAATGGATATCCAGATTTAATCAAACATATTCCACCCTGCAAATTCCTATTCCCCAAAAGTCACCTGGAACAAAGAAGCAAGCCAAGCAATGTATAAATAAAATGAAACAGCATGAAAAAAAAACAACCAAGCAAACAAACAAGCCAAACCTCTCATACCCCGATCACAATTTTTATCCCCCGAAAAAGGAGAAGCACAAGAAAATTCATGAAGTCCACTAGTGACTTAGCTATGGCTATTGATATTCTGTGCAACATGCTCAGATAGCAAGGTGATGTTATCAGTATAAGACAGATAGAAGGGTGTGTGTGTACATTTATGGATAGATATTAAGATTTTGATCTTTTTTACAGTGATGTAATTCAAAATTAACTCATTTTACTTCGATGGAGTTAGTCCGGATTTTATGATTTCATAAACAGATTGCACCCTATTTTCTCAAGGGGACAATTTTGTCATCAGTTGATTATATCCATAAAGAAGCTCAGAATGAAATCTCAATCAAGTACTAATGATGGACAATTTAATTCTTGGAAATTAACCTCCACACAATCAGTTTCTTTAATCCAGCTTTGATCTCCTTGTTCCTGATGCTGTAGATGATTGGATTCATTATTGGAGGCACCACGGAATATAGAACACCCATCATGAGATCCATAATTGATGCTGAGCTGGAGGTGGGTTTCATGTACTCAAAGGAGCCAGTGCAAAGTAACAAAGAGACCACAGTGAGGTGAGGGAGGCAGGTGGAGAAGGCTTTACCTCGGCCCTGCTCAGAAGGGATTCTCAGCACTGCTTTGAAGATCTGAACATAAGACACAATTATAAAAACAAAGCAGTTTGAACCTAAAAACATACTAAAGTCAATAGCCCCAATTTCACTGAGGTACGAGTCAGAGCAGGTGAGCTTGAGTAGCTGGGGGATTTCACAGAAGAACTGGTTGATGACATTGGACTGACAGAAGGGTAACCTGAAGGTGTTCCCAGTGTGCAGGGCAGAGTAGACAATACCAGTAATCCAGGCACTAGCTGCCATTTGGACACAAGCTCTCCTGTTCATTATGCTCTCGTAGTGCAGTGGTTGGCAGATGGCGACATATCGGTCGTATGCCATGATGGTGAGTAAGGCAAGATCAGCTGCAGTGAAGAGGAAAAAGAGAAAGACTTGGGTGACACATCCAGGATAAGAAATCAAACTGGTATTCATGAGGGAATTGGCCATGGATTTGGGGATAGTAACGGAGATGGAGCCGAGGTCTAGGATGGACAGATTCACCAGGAAGAAATACATGAGGGTGTGAAGATGGTGGTCGAGGACTATGGCTGTGATGATGAGAAGATTCCCCATCAATCCTACCAGGTAAATCAGTAGGAACATCACAAAGTGCAAAATCTGCAGCTCCCGAACATCAGAGAATCCCAGGAGAAGGAACTCGGTCAGGGTGGTTTGGTTGGACATTTTCTTTCTCAGTTCATTGTGTGATGGCTGTGGAGGGAAGGACATAGACAGTGGTGGGGATTACAGTGAGAGAGGGAGTTGCCCTGATTCCCTGCAGCATTATCTCATGATATGAGTGTCAACAATGCCCAGCGCTCGTCACTGCTATTTAACTAGGAGTGGTGAGTTATCACACACGTGCAAATTGACATGGCTCCCTTAAAGTCAATGGAGCTGCATCATAGAATCATAAAATATCATAGTATATCAGGGTTGGAAGGGACCTCAGGAGGTCATCTAGTCCAACCCCCTGCTCAAAGCAGGACCAATTCCCAACTAAATCATCCCAGCCAGGGCTTTGTCAAGCCTGACCTTAAAAACCTCTTAGGAAGGACATTCTACCACCTCCCTAGGTAACACATTCCAGTGTTTCACCACTCTCTGAGTGAAAAAGTTTTTCCAAATATCCAACCTAAACCTTCCCCACTGCAGTTTGCACCATCTAAAGATCTGCCCCAGGATGTGGCTTGGTAAAATGCTTGCTTGCTTGCTTTCTTTCTTTCTTTCTTTCTTTCTTTCTTTCTTTCTTTCTTTCTTTCTTTCTTTCTTTCTTTCTTTCTTTCAGAAATTCTATGAACACGAACACAAAAATAAAAGGCACTTTACACTGCAGGTGTGATGCTGTATGCCACCTTAAAACTTTTTATTTCACACTGATTGTTGGTATGTCAGAGAGACCGAACCAATAAGAAGGGTCAGATCCCCATGTGGTGTAAATCAGTTGTCGTGCCATTGGAGTTAAAGGGGCCAGATCCATATCTGTTGTACATCAGTTCTGCCCACACACATACTTTGTGTAAATCTGCCATAGTACCTTTGGAGTCAATGAGGCCAAATGCCCAGATGGTGTAAATTTGCCTAGTGCTATGGAGCTATTCCTGTTGAAGTGACCTGTGTATCTGTACCATGATCCCTAGTTTTATGTTTGTTTCTATAGTTGAGATTCTTATTGCTTAGAACCACCATTCAATGTTAATAATCCTGAAATAGTCTAAGATCTTGAGATCATGGTTCATAGAAATGTGTGAGGTGGGCACCCAGCTGGGAGATTGGCTGATGAATATATACTCTTAAGGTCTGCGGCAGCTAGATAACATAACAGGGATGGTGAGGGATCAGAGAGCGGGGAAAGGCTGAGTCACAGACACCCACCCAGAGAAAGCACCTACTCCAGCATGAGGTAGGCAACTTCAGAAGTACTCCCAGAAAGAGTGGGGAGAAGTGCTGGCACATCTGTAAAAAACTGGGTTGTATCTCCCTGAATTGATCCATGTGGTAGAGTTAACTCCGCATCTGGAGTTAACATTTTCACTGCATCAGGTTCTCTGCAGACTCAGGCAGATGTTGTATTGGTTACATTTGCTATCATCTTAGTTATGGGTTGTTTTCTAGCTTTCCAGTGCATGAAGAATAGAAAATTACTTTTGTTTAAAAAAATAAAAAAACTGAGATTCTGCTGTAATTCCATGACTCCTGGAGCTGGGGTCCTGGGCTAGATCTACAGTTCTTAACCGTTAATCCAGTTACTAATGGTATCCTAATGTCACATTTCCATATGAACAATTTCTGTAGCTTGTGCTGGGATGTTATGTGATGTTGAATGGGCAAGGTGGGTAGTCCCCATAATTTCATCTGGATGGAGAAGCAGAGGATCACAAATGAGAGATGAAGCTTCCGTAATACAATCTCTCTACTGTTGCACAGTCCATGTCCTTTAAAAATAATCTGAGAACTTCAAGACAGAGAAGTCTGCCGAGATGGGTCATTTTTCAGGATTGGGAAAAAAGTCAATATTTGAAAATAGGGCTCAAAATAATTATTGCAAATATTGTCTTAATATTAACAAGATGGCAAATGCTAACGCTGAAGGTTCTCTAAAAAGACATGGACTAGGCTGCAGCTATACTGCTGTAGTGCTAAAAGCGTAAAGAAGTCCTTAGACTCCCAAGTTACTAAGGCCAAGTTTTAAAGATATTTAGGTGCTGCTAGGAAATTATTGGGGCACTTTTGAAAATGGGAATTCAGCTCCTTAAAGCATTTGAAATTTAGAATATTAAGTAACACTTTTATTCTAACAACATTCCCTTGCCTCTTTCCCTTTAGCTGAACAGAGTTTTTGGGAGGAAAAACGAAACAAAGCAAAACAAAACAAAACTTTTCTGACAGTCACCCCTTAACTTTACCGTTGTTAAACTTAATAGATTGAGCTCCTTGAGTTTACCAATAGATGGCATTTTTCCAATCCTTTAATCAGTCTCATGGCTCTTCTCTGAACCCACTCCAATTTATGTACAATTTCTTGAACTGTGGAGAGGAGAAGAGTATTCCAGCAGCAGTAGCACCACTGCCAAATATACAGCATCTCTACTCCTAATTGAGAGTCCCTTATTTCCACATCAAAGGATTGCATTCACGTCTATTGTATTGGAAGTTCATGTTCAGCTATCTCCACAACCCCCAAATCAAAGGATAGAGTTCCAAATTCTGTAAGTATGGCCTAATTCTTTGTTTCTAGATATTCCTAAACATTTACATTTAGCCATATCAAAATTAATATTGATATAATATTGGATATTGATATAATAGGCATCACAGAAATTTGATGGAATGAGGATAATCAATGGGACACAGTAACACCAGGGTACAAAATATATCAGAATGACAGAACAGGTCGTGTTGGTGGGGGAGTGGCACTATATGTGAAAGAAAGCTTAGAATCAAATTAAATAAATATCTTAAATGAACCAAACTGTACCATAGAATCTCTATGCATAGTAATTCCATGCTTGAATAATAAAAACATAGCATTGGGGATATACTACCGAACACCTGACCAGGATGGCGATAGTGACTGTGAAATGCTCAGAGAGATTAGAGACGCTATTAAAATAAAAAAAAAACCACCCTCAATAATAATAATGAGATATTTCTGTTATCCCCATATTGATTGAGTATATATCACCTCAGGACAGAATACAGAGATAAAGTTTCTTGACACCTTAAATGGGTCCTGGAACCCACCACAGGAGAGACAATTCTTGATTTAGTCCTAAGTGGGGCACAGGATCTGGTCCAATAGATGAATATAGCTGGACCACTTGGTAATAGTGACCATAATATAATGAAATTTAGTATCCCTGTGGCAGGAAAAACATCACAGTGGACCAACGCTGTAGCATTTAATTTCAGAAAGGGGAACTACACAAAAATGAGGACGTTAGTTAAACAGAAATTCAAGGGTGCAGTGCCAAATGTGAAATAAAGACTCAACTTAAATGTATATCTCAAATTAAAAAAAAACATAATAAAAGAACCAAAAAAGAGCCACAGTGGCTAAATAACAAAGTAAAAGAAGCAGTGAGAGGCAAAAATGCATCATTTAAAAAGTGGAAGTTAAATCCTAGTGAAGAAAATAGAAAGGAGCAGAAACACTGGCAAATGAAGTGTAAAATTCCAATTAGAAAGACCAAAAAAGAATTTACAGAACAGTTAGCCAAAGACTCAAAAAGTAATAGCAATTTTTTTTAAGTATATCAGAAGCAGGAAGCCTGCTAAACAACCAGTGGGCCACTGCACGATCGAGGTGCTAAAGGAGCACTCAAGGATGATAAGGCCATTGCAGAGAAATGAAATGAATTCTAAGCATCAGTTTTCATGGCTGAGGATGTGAGGGAGATTTCCAAACCTGAGCCATTCTTTTCAGATTATGTATCTGAGGAACTGTCCCAGACTGAGGTGTCATTAGAGGAGGTTTTGGAACAAATTGATACATTAAACAGCAATAAGTCACCGGGACCAGATGGTATTCACCAAAGAGTTCTGAAGGAACTCAAATGTGAAATTGCAGAACTACTAACTGTAGTCTGTAACCTATCATTTAAATCAGCTTCTGTACCAGATGATTGGAGGATAGCTAATATGATGCCAACTTTGTAAAAGGGCTCCAGAGGTGATCTGAGGAATTACAGGCCTGTAAGCCTGACTTCAGTACTGTGCAAATTTATTGAAACTATAATAAAGAAAAATATTTTCAGACATATAAATGAACATAATTTGTTGAGGAAGAGTCAACATGTTTTAGTAAAGGAAAATCATGCATCACCAATCTACCAGAATTTTTTGAGGGTGTCAACAAGCATGGGGACTAAGAGGATCCAGTGGATATAGTGTACTTAGATTTTCAAAAAGCCTTTGACAAGGTCCCTCACCAAAGGCTCTTACACAAAGTAATCTGCCACGGGATAAGAGGGAAGGTGCTCTGATCGATTGGTAACTGGTTAAAAGATAGGAAACAAAGAGCAGTATAAATGGTCAGTTTTCAGAATGGAGAGAGGTAAATAGTGGTGTCCCCCAGGGGTCTGTTGTGGGACCAGTCCTATTCAACATATTCATCAATGATCTGGAAAAAGGAATAAACAGTGATGTGGCAAAATTTTCAGCTGATACAAATTACTATAGATAGTTAAGACCCAGGCAGACTCAAAAGGATCTCTCAAAACTGGGTGACCGGGCAACAAAATGGCAGATGAAATATAATGTTGATAAATGTAAAGTAATGCACATTGGAAAATATAATCCCAATTATAAATATAAAACGATGTTACCACTCAAGAAAGAGATCTTGGACTCATTGTGGATAGTTTTCTGAAAACATGCACTCACTGTGCAGCGGCAGTCAGAAAAGCAATCAGAATGCTGGGAATAATTAAGAAAGAGATAGATAATAGAACAGAAAATATCATATTTCCTCTCTATAAATCAATGGTATGCCCACATCTTGAATACTGTGTGCAGATATGGTCGTCTCATTTCAAAAAAGATATATTGGAATCGGAAAAGGTTCCAAAAAGGGCAACAAAAATTATTAGGGGTATGGAACATCTTCCGTATGAGGAGAGATTAATAATACTGGCACGTTTCAGCTTCTAAAAGACAGGGCTAAGGGGAGATATGATCGAGACCTATAAAATCATGACTGGTATGGAGAAAATAGATAAGGAACTA
This sequence comes from Mauremys mutica, assembly GCF_020497125.1. Lineage (NCBI taxonomy): Eukaryota > Metazoa > Chordata > Testudines > Geoemydidae > Mauremys > Mauremys mutica. Next base: position 54,925,690 of record NC_059084.1, on the reverse strand, counting down.
GAGGTCACCAAATGAAAGTAATAGGCAGCAGGTTTAGAACAAACAAAAGGAAGTATTTCTTCACACAACACATTGTCAACCTGTAGAACTCCTTGCCAGAGGATGTTGTGAAGGCCAAGACCATAACAGGGTTAAAAAAAGAACCGGATAAATTCATGGATGATAGGGCCATCAATGGCTATTAGGCAGGATGGACAGGAATGGTGTCCCTAGCTTCTGTTTGCCAGAAGCTGGGAATGAGCGACATGGGATGGATCATTTGATGATTACCTGTTCTGTTCATTCCCTCTTATGTTCATTCCCTTTCTTATATTCTTCTATTTTTTTTATTTTTTCATGTCCCATTTAGTAACTGATCCTGATAACTCTGTATCAGTTGCCCATCCCCTTCATTATTTACCAATCCCCCAATTTTTGTGTTACCTGCAAAATTTATGAGTTATAATTTATGCTTTCTCCAGGTCGCTGATAAAAATGTTGTGTTGTTCCAGGAACCAATCCTTGCAAAATGTCACACAGTACCACCTCAAATGCCTTCCTACTGTCTAAATATATTACATCAACATCCATCTCTTTATTAGCCCAACTTATTATTTCCAGTGTTCTGGAACTTCCCCTGTGTTCCAAGACTCACTACAATGAAACATTAATGATCCAGTGAGCTCTTTTTTAAAACTCTTGGAAACAAGTTGTCTGGATATTCAGATTTAAATAATGTCTGACTGATGATTCCCTTCTTCATGCCCGTGGACCTTTTCACGGTAACAGACCAGAAGGGGGAATATTATTACCAATATTGTGGATGCAGGTGTGATGGGCACACTTGTTCTCTGGAAACTAGACAAAACTCTCCAGTGCATTTCAGGCAAGTCACCATGAATCCATCAGGTTGTATTCAGGGAGCTTTGATGTGTCTGGGAATGTTTCCATGAGTGGCCTAGAGGGGGAACGGTTCTTAGGCACTCAGAGGTGAACGTGAGGCTCAATGTTGAGCACTGCCACGCCCCGGGATGATGTTTCTGGTGGTTTTCTTTGGCCAAGATAAAGAGGGGGCTCATTTGTAAACTCTGAGGCTGGGTATGTTCCCACTTTACAAGGTGCTCAGTTGGAATTTTCAAAGGGACCTCATTTTCAAATGTTTCCAGCTAGGATTGACTGTCAGATATCCATGAAAGAGAATAACCTTTCATTCTGTATCAACGTGAGACCAGATTCTTCTTGTCATCTTGAAGTGAGATGGTCATAGAATCATAGAATATTACAGTTGGAAGGGACCTGAGGAGGTTATCTAGTCTAACCCCCTACTCAAAGCAGGACCAATTCCCAACTAAATCATCCCAGACAGAGCTTGGTCAAGCCTGACCTTAAAAACCTCTAAGGAAGGAGATTCCACTACCTCCCTAGGTAATCCATTCCAGTGCTTCATCAGCCTCCTAGTGAAAAAGTTTTTCATAATTGTGAAAAAGTTTCTCCTCTACCTTGGTGGGTCCTGCACTTTTAGCAGATTTGCTCACTTCACAGATTTACCCAGTGGGTCAGGAGACAACCCAGAGACCTTCCCCTCTGGTAGAAGCCACAGTCCAGGTCAATCCCTCCCGTGTTTAATCAGGAGTTGTGAAGTTTGGGGGGAATCCGGTCCCGCACTCTACTCCGGGTTCCAGCCCAGGGCCCTGTGGACTGCAGCTGTCTAGAGTGCCTCCTGGTACAGTTGCACGACAGCTACATAATATACAACATAAACCTTCTCCACTGCAACTTGAGACCATTACTCCTTGTTCTATCATCTGCCACCACTGAGAACAGTCTAGATCCATCCTCTTTGGAATCCCCACTCCAGGTACTTGAAAACAGCTATCAAATCCCCCCTCACTCTTCTCTTCTGCAGACTAAACAACCTCAGTTCCCTCAGCCTCTCCTCATAAGTCCAGCCCTCTAATCATTTTGTTTGCCCTCTGCTGGACTCTTTCCATTTTCTCCCCATCCTTCTTGTAGTGTGGGGCACCAAACTGGACACAGTACTCCAGATGATGCCTCACCAATGTCAAACAGAAGGGAATGATCATGTCCTTCAATATGCTGGCAATGCCCCGACTTATACAGCCCAAAACTCAGCTATTCACACACCTACAGAAACTATTTTTAATTCTTCATCACTGAGGAAAGGAAAAGTCTAAGTCTCCCAGAAAACCCTTTCAAAGATATTATGACATTGCCAACTTAAATGAAAAAAAAATGTATACCGCCATTTAATCAAACATTTCCCACCCTGCAAATTCCTAAACCCACAAAAGTCACCTGGAACAAAGTAACAGGTCAACGAATGAATCAATAAAATGAAACAACATGAAAAAGAGACAATCAAGCAAACAAACAAGCCAAACTTCTCATACCCCAACCACAGGTTTTATCCCGAAAAAGGAGAAGCACCAGAAAGTTCATGAAGTCTATTAGTGACTTAGCTATGGCTATTGATATTCTGTGCTATGTGCTCAGATAGCAAGATGATGTTGGCAGTATAAGACAGATAGACAGGTGTGTCTATACATTTATGCATAGGTATTAAGATTCTGATCTTATTTACACTGGTGTCAGGGCTGGCTCCAGGCAAAAGCTTAGCAAGCAGGTGCTTGGGGCGGTCACTCCGGAGAGGGGTGGCACGCCCAGCTATTCGGCGGCAATTCAGCAGAGGGTCCCTCACTCCCGCTCGGAGCGAAGGACCTCCCGCTGAATTGCCACAGATCGCAATCCCCGATTGTTTTTTTTGGCTGCTTGTGGTGGCAAAATCCCTGGTGTAGTTTGAAATTAATTCAGGGTATGTCTATGCTAAGGGATTATTCCGATTTGGGGTGTATGGGGTGTTCAGGGAGGGGTAGCACCTCTGGTGTAGGGGCATGTCGTGTCCCTCTAGGGCAGCTCATCCACCTTTGGTCCCCACCTGTCACTCAGCTCTCACCTGTGGCTCCTAGTAGCTGTAGCATGAGCAGCGGCCACACCCCGGGCAACAGCTTCGACAGGCTGGCCAAACCAGGTTGAGGGTAGCCGTCCGGCATAGACCTACGGTGAGATAGGGCCTTGTCTATCCCAAGCATGTGAAGACAGACTCCGGTGGATTGAGCGGATAAGACCTTTTAGAATAGGACCAACGGTCATGAAGGCGGTTTCTGCAAGCGATGTGGTACGCTAAGAGCATGGCAAGACGCGAAAGACGTCCTGGTCAACCACTGCGCCCAGCCCATCTCCAACCATCTCGACTTTTGTCCTGCCATTGGAGCAAGATGGAATCTGGGAGGAGAGAGTGAGGCTGAATATGTGCACCTCTCCCTCACTTTAATCCAACTCATGCGCAAGTCTTGACATCCCTCCTTTCCGTAAACCTTAAAGTCCTGTGGCGATGGGCGAGCGACGAAGCAGCAGGCGTGGATACACTGGGAGCTGTAGCCGCGGACCTGCACACAGGCGGCTCAGGTCTAATGGTCATCTTCCTGCTGACCGAAGCAACAGCTGGTTTTGGCGTCTACCTGAGTTACTGAGCAGTCCTCTTTAGGACTGCACTGCTCACTTCCGTAGTAAGAGGAAGGGGCTAGAAAAGGTGCCCTAAACATTGTTTGCTTCATAGAACCCTGGCCAGCTTACCGCAGCTGGAGGGGATCCCATCTTATGCGGTCGAACAACAAAATTTCAAATAATAAAATGTAACGTGACACCACTCATTATTGGTACATGCAATGTACGCACGCTTCAAGACAACTCCTCAGCAGATCGACCAGAAAGAAGAACAGCCCTGGTTGCTAGAGAGCTCGCAAGATTTAACATCGATATTGCGGCCCTGTGTGAAACTCGTCTAGCCAACGAAGGTCAGCTCACAGAAACAGGAGGTGGTTACACATTCTTCTGGTGTGGACACAACTGTGACGAACGTCGTGAATCTGGAGTTGGCTTTTCGGTTAATAATCATCTTGTCCACAAACTTGCCAGTTTTCCCAAGGGCGTGAACGATCGACTCATGACACTGCATCTTCCACTACCAAGAGGAAAGCGAGTTATACTAATCAGCGCTTACACACCCACAATGACGAATCCGGATGAAGTAAAGGACAAGTTTTATGAAGATCTTGATGCCCTACTCTCATCCGTGAAGCACACCGATAGGCTGATTCTACTTGGCGATTTTAACGCGAGAGTAGGATCCGATCACTCTGCCTGGGAAGGCGTCATTGGAAAAAATGGAATCGGCAAATGCAACAGCAATGGCCTATTACTATTGAAGACATGTGCGGCTCATGATCTGATCATCACCAATACCATCTTCCGCCTGCCCACTCGCAAAAAGACGTCCTGGATGCACCCACGTTCTAAGCACTGGCATCTCATTGATTATGTCATCGTGAGGAGGAAAGACAGACAGGATGTAAGGGTGACCAAGGCCATGCCGAATGCTGACTGTTGGACTGATCATAGACTTATCATCTCTAAATTACGCCTTCACATCAAGCCAAAGAGACGTCCGCAGGGAAACAAAGCTGTGATGAAAAAGATCAACATCAGTAAACTGAGGAACCCCAGCACAGCAGCTTCACTAGTAGAAGATCTTGGCAACCAACTCTCAGAGTTGCAATTAGAGGAAAATGTTGAGAGGAACTGGGAACGCTTCCGAAATATTGTGCACGTTTCTGCACTAAAGGTTCTTGGACCCTCACACAGGAAACAGCAGGACTGGTTTGATGAAAACGACGAAGAGATCAAGTCTTTACTTGCTGAAAAGCACCGCCTTCACCGTGCTCATCAGAATGACCCGTTGTCAACAGCTAAGAAAAATTCCTTTAAAAACATTCGCAGGACCGTACAGAGCAAGCTTCGCAAGACGCAGGACTCCTGGTTGAGTGCCAAAGCGGATGAAATTCAGAAGTTTGCTGATAGAAACGATGCCAAACGGTTCTACGAAGCCCTTAGATCCTTGTATGGACTTCGGCCTGCAGGGAGTTCCCCTCTACTGGACTTAGATGGTGTAACTCTCATTACTGAGAAGACTCTGATTCTACAGCGTTGGGCTGAGCATTTCCAATCCGTACTGAACCGCCCATCTTCCATCAATAACGAGGCGATTGACAGAATGCCCCAGGCGGATATCAGTCCACCATCAGAGACTGAAACCCTACAGGCCATCAGCCAGCTGTCCAGTGGCAAGGCCTCAGGATCTGATGCGATTCCAGTGGAAATCTATAAGGATGGTGGTGCAATGCTTGTTAACAAACTCACTCAGCTGTTCCAGTCTTTCTGGAATCAAGGGTCCATTCCTCAGGAATTGAAAGACGCGTCCATCATGCACCTCTATAAGAAGAAAGGAAATCGAAAAGTTTGCGATAATCATAGAGGAATATCACTGCTTTCTAGCGCAGGTAAGATCCTTGCACGAGTGTTGCTGAATCGTCTGATTGACCACCTGGAACAGGGTCTACTACCCGAGACACAGTGCGGCTTTCGCAAAAAGCGTGGCACTGTGGACATGATCTTCGCAGTCCGACAGCTCCAAGAGAAGTGTCAAGAGCAGAATCGTGAATTGTACACCATCTTCATGGATCTTACCAAGGCTTTTGACACTGTCAGTCGCGAAGGTCTGTGGCGCATCATGTCGAAGTTTGGGTGCCCTGACAGATTTATCCTGATGGTACGTCAGTTCCACGACGGCATGAGGGCTCGTGTTCTGGACAATGGAGAAGCTTCAGAGGCCTTTTCCGTCACAAATGGCATCAAGCAAGGGTGTGTGTTGGCACCGACCCTGTTCAGCATAATATTTTCAGCTATGCTGTCAGACGCCTTTCAGAACAGTTCCTTGGGAATCAGCCTGAGATACAGGACTGATGGGAAACTGTTCAACCTGCGAAGACTCCAGGCTGTCACCAAAATAAAGGAGACTGTGCTACGAGACCTCCTTTTTGCTGACGACTGTGCCCTGAATGCTGGATCAGAGCAGGAAATGCAAGCTAGCATGGATAAGTTCGCAGCAGCATGTGACAACTTCGGCCTCCTCATCAACATAAAGAAAACTGAAGTGTTGCACCAGCCAGCTCTGAAAGCCCAACACCAAGAGCCCACCATCACAGTGAAGGGACAAAAGCTGCAAGCAGTGGACCAATTTACATACCTTGGCAGCACCCTTTCTCGCGCAGTGACAATTGACATCGAGGTCAATTGCAGAATCGCCAAGGCAAGTTCTGCATTTGGCAGACTGCTGACCAGTGCGTGGGACCGCCGTGGAATAAGCCTTGCTACAAAGCTTAAAGTCTACCGAGCAGTAGTGCTAACTACCCTGATGTATGCCAGTGAGACTTGGACTGTATACAGGAGGCATGCTAGGCAGCTGAACCACTTCCATATGACTTGCCTCCGCAGACTTCTGAGGATTCGATGGCAGGATAAGGTGCCAGATACAGAAGTCCTCTCCAGAGCAGGCCTGCCGTCAGTTTACACTCTGCTCATGAAAGCCCAGACACGCTGGGCAGGCCATGTTGTAAGGATGCCAGACTACCGCATCCCCAAACAGCTCTTCTATGATGAGCTGTCTCAAGGAAAGTGATCGCACGGGGGACAAAAGAAGCGATACAAAGACACGCTGAAAGCCTCTCTTAAGTCTCTGGATATCGACATCACCTCCTGGGAAACCCTGGCTCAAGATCGATTGACATGGTGTACGCTGATCCACCAAGGCTGCCAGACATCTGAAGCCAGAAGGATAACCATAGCACAAGAGAAGCGAGCACTCCGTAAAGCCAGAGCTGCAAATGCTGCAACAGTGGTGCCCACGCATGTCTGCCCGACATGTGGCAGAACATTCCGTGCCTGTATTGGCCTTGCCAGCCACCTGCGGACACACTGTGGACAGCATACAACCTGTTAGATGTCAAGGTCTTCTTCGAAAACGATGGACGAACATCATCATTCCGATTTTACAGAAACTGGTATTTGAAAACAGATTGTATAAAGTCGACTACACACGGCCACACTAAGCACATTAATTCGGCAGTGTGCGTCCATGTACCAAGGCTAGCATTGATTTCCGGAGCATTGCACTGTGAGTAGCTATCCCATAGCTATCCCATAGTTCCCGCAGTCTCCCCCACCTATTGGAATTCTGGGTTGAGATCCCAATGAACAGTTTCACGGGTGATTCTAGGTAAATGTCGTCAGTCAATCCTCCCTTCGTAAAAGCAACGGCAGACAATCATTTTGCGCCTTTTCCCCTGGATTGCCCTGGCAGACGCCATAGCATGGCAACCATGGAGCCTGTTTAGCCTTTTTTCACTGTCACCGTATGTGTACTGGATGCTGCTGACAGACGCAGTACTGCAGCACTACACAGCAGCATTAACTTGCCTTTGCAAGTTAGCAGAGACAGTTACCAGTCATATTGTACAATCTGCTGCTTTGGAAATTGGCAATGATGGTTACCAGTCATACTGTACCATCTGCTGCTGTCATGGGTGCTCCTGGCTGGCCTCGGTGAGGTTGGCCAGGGGCACATGGACAAAAATGGGAATGACTTCCCAGGTCATTCCCTTCTTTATGTTTTGTCTAAAGGTAGAGTCAGTCCTGCCTAGAATATCGGGCAAGCCTACTAAAGAACCAGAGAGGACAGCCATTCCGGGTCAGAGCCCCAGACATCCCACAGAAATGATGAGCTGCATGCAATTCTAGGGGGTGCCCCTGCAACAACCCCAACATGTTGCTTCCCTCCTCCCCCACCCCTACTGGGCTACCATGGCAGTTATCCCCACATTTGTGTGATGAAGCAATAAAGAATGCATGAATAAGAAACACTGACTTTACTGAGATAAAATGGGGGGGGGGCGGGGAGAAGGCAGCATCCATCTGCTATGATATTCCAGCCAGGACTTAATCTCCAGGAGACAAAACTTAAAGAAGGGAATGACCGGGAGTCATTCCCATTTTTGCCCAGGCACCCCCGGCCGACCTCACCGAGGCCAGCCAGAAGCACTCACGGGATGATGACAATAGCTATCAGGCCTATTGCACCGTCTGCCATCAGGAAGAGGAGAGGAGGGAATGCTGCTGTTCAACGCTGCAGCACCACGTCTACCAGCAGCATCCAGTAGACATAAGGTGACATTGAAAAAAGGTGAGAAACAATTTGTTTCCCTTTTCTTTCACAGGGGCAGGAGATTGATGACATATACCCTGAAGCACCCCCGACAATGTTTTTGACCCTTCAGGCATTGGGAGTTCAGCCAAGAATGCAAATGGTTTTCATAGACTGTGGGAACTGTGGGATAGCTCGAGTCCTCGGTCCCCCCTCCCTCCCTCCATGAGCGTCCATTTGATTCGTTGGCTTTCCGTTATGCTTGTCACGCAGCACTGTGCTGAGTCCCTGCTGTGGCCTCTCTCTATCATAGCCTGGAGATTTTTTCAAATGCTTTGGCATTTCGTCTATTGGAACGGAGTTCTGATAGAACAGATTCATCTCCCCATAAAGAGATCAGATCCAGTATCTCCCGTACGGTCCATGGTGGAGCTCTTTTTTGATTCTGGGACTGCATGGTCACCCGTGTTGATCGGCGCTCCACGCTGGGCAAATAGGAAATGAAATTCAAAAGTTCACGGGGCTTTTCCTGTCTGTCTGGCCAGTGCATCTGAGTTCAGATTGCTGTCCAGAGTGGTCACAATGGTGCACTGTGGGATAATTCCCAGAGGCCAATACCATTGAATTGCAGCTACATTAACTCTAATTCGAAATGGCAATACCGAATTCAGCGCTACTCCCCTCATCGGGGAGGATTACAGATACCGGTATTAAGAGCCCTTTATATCTATATAAAGGGCTTCGTTGTGTGGACAGGTGCAGGGTTAATGCGGTTTAACGCTGCTAAATGCGATATAAACTCGTAGTGTAGACCAGGCCTCATTTTACTTCAGTGGAGTTACTCCGAATTTTATGAATTCATAAACAGATTGCACCCTATGTTCTCAAGGAGACAGTTTTGTCATCAGTTGATTATATACAAGAATCAGAGGGGTAGCCGTGTTAGTCTGGATCTGTAAAAGCAGGAAAGAGTCCTGTGGCACCTTACAGACTAACAGACATATTGGAGCATGAGCTTTCATGGGTGAATACCCACTTCATTGGATTCATGTCATGTCACTCACGAAAGCAAATGCTCCAATACATCTGTTAGTCTATAAGGTGCCACGGGACTCTTTGCTGCTTTTATATATCCAAGAAGAAGCTCAGAATTAAATCTCAATCAAGGTACAATGAGGGACATTTTAATTCTTGGTGAATAACCTCCATACAAACAGTTTCTTTAGTGCAGCTTTGGTCTCCTTGTTCCTCATGCTGTAAATGATCGGATTCATCACTGGAGGCACCAGGGAATAGAGAATACTCATCATGAGATCGAGACCTGATGCTGAGCTGGAGATGGGTTTCAAGTAGGCAAAGAAGCTAGTGCAAAGAAACAAAGAGACCACTGTGAGATGAGGCAGGCAGGTGGAGAAGGCTTTATGCCGGCCCTGCTCAGAAGGGATTCTCAGCACGGTTTTGAAGATCTGAACATAAGACACAATTATAAAAACAAAACAGTTTAAACATAAAAACACACTCAAGGCAAGAAGCCCAACTTCACTGAGGTATGAGTCAGAGCAGGCGAGCTTGAGCAGCTGGGGGATTTCACAGAAGAACTGATTGATGACATTGGACTGACAGAAGGGTAACCTGAAGGTGTTCCCAGTGTGCAGGGCAGAGTAGACAATACCAGTAATCCAGGCACTAGCTGCCAGTTGGACACAAGCTCTCCTGTTCATTATACTCTCGTAGTGCAGTGGTTGGCAGATGGCGACATATCGGTCATATGCCATGATGGTGAGTAAGGCAAGATCAGCTGCAGTGAAGAGGACAAAGAGAAAGACTTGGGTGACACATCCAGGGTAAGAAATCAACCTGGTATTCATGAGGGAATTGGCCATGGATTTGGGGATGGTGACGGAGATGGAGCCAAGGTCTAGGATCGACAGATTCACCAGGAAGAAGTACATGGGGGTGTGAAGATGGTGGTTGAGGGCTACGGCTGCGATGATGAGAAGATTCCCCATCAGGCCTGCCAGGTAAAACACTACAAACATCACAAAGTGCAAAATCTGCAGCTCCCGAACATCAGAGAATCCCAGGAGAAGTAACTCGGTCAGGGTAGTTCGGTTGGACATTTTCTTTCTCAGTTCATTTTGTGATGGCTGTGGAGAGAAGGACAAAGATAGTGGTGGGGATTACAGTGACAGAGGGAATGGCCCTGATTCCATGCAGCAATATCTCATGTAGTGAGTGTCAACAATGCCCTGCCTTCATCACTGCTATTAACTAGTGGTTATCACACATTTGCAAATTGGCATGGATCCCTTAAAGTCAATGGAGGTGCATCAGTTTGCACCATTTAAAGATCTGACCCAGGATGTGGCTGAATAAAATGCCGTGTGGACGATGGAGCAAAGTTCTATCGCAGTGCAACATTCTAGCCAAGCTGGATCCTCTTTTGCTATGAACAGCAGGCTCTAAGCTTGGGCATGAAACTAAAATGCTAAAGTGACAACACTGCGTGATATCCACTTTCCAGGGAAATATGACATAGACTCACTCAGTATCCTGCATGAGAGCTCGTCTGTAGTGATTCCACTGCAACACCACATAGATGGCCTGCTGACTGCTTACGTATTGATTTATGACACAAGATCCCACTTCCATCTCTGTGTAACAATGGGCTAATAGCATCCCTCAGCTACCCCTCTGCTGTGTCATTTATGTCTGTCACTTTATGTCTCTGGGGATCAATGACAGCCAGGAGACTTGGGTTCTATTCTTGGCTCTGCCACTGACCTGTTGTGTGACCTTGGCCCAGTCACTTCCCCTCCCCGTGCCTCTGTTTCCCCTCCATCCCATTCTCTGCCTTGTCTGCTAGGACTGTGAGCTCTGTATGGGATGGGCTGCATCTTGTTATGTGTATGTTGGGTGCCACCATTTACAGCATTTTTGTTTAGCCAGCAGCAGTGTGGGACATAGGACGCAGCACTAGAGCAGGAGATCTAGGTTCTAATACCATTCACCTCCTCTATGTCCTTGGCTGGGATAAGAGAGACAGGCTTTGGTGGGAGGGCTTCAATTCTCTGTTCTCCATGTAAGGCATTAGTATGCTTAATAAATATTCTCTGGGCTACCAACTTTGCTGCTTACTCAATTTTGCCATTCAACAATGCCTATTTGAAACAGAAATATACACCGTTGCAATAGAGTGACAGGCTTCAAATTTTACTAATAATGTTAATATTCCCAACCTGGTTGAAATCAAAGTTTCCAATCTGGAATATTCAGACATTTTTTGTTTAAATTATTTCAAAGGAAAACTAGGGTGTGAAGATGGTTGGTGTAGTAAGATGAGGCCCTGAAACATAAACACTTATCAGAGGTCCAGTATGAAGGCCTAAGGCCTGAACTAAAGTAATGGTCAAGACTTTGCTAACATAAAGCAAAGTTAAGCTGTGAGCCAGAGGAAGGCCCTGCTCACAGAAGCTGGCAAGGAAATGGTTGATGCTGCAAAAAGAGACATACCTAAAAGGTACTGGACACCAGCTATCAGAACATTCACATTCTTGTACATGCCACACAAATAACAAGGAACAGGCTGACCCATCCCAATGCAGGGCCAAAAGGGTAACATGATGGATAGAGTTGTTTTGTTCGAACCAATATGTACAAAGTGAGAGGCGGCACCTTACTACGTAGAGGGGTTGCACCTCGATACCTCAGGAGTGATGGGTAACTTGTTTGCACCTCTGTATAAGGCCTGGTCTACACTAGGCGTTTAAATCGGTTTTAGGAGCCTAAAACCGATTTAACGCCACAACCGTCCACACTAGGAGGCACCTTATATCGATTTTAATGGCTCTTTAAATCGGTTTCTGTACTCCTGCCCGACGAGAGGAGTAGCGCTAATATCGGTATTAACATATCGGAATAGGGTTAGTGTGGCCGCAATCGACGGTATTGGCCTCCGGGAGCTATCCCACAGTGCACCACTGACTGCTCTGGACAGCATTCTCAACTCGGATGCACTTGCCAGGTAAACAGGAAAAGCCCCGCGAACTTTTGAATATTTCCTGTTTGCCCAGCGTGGAGCTCCGATCAGCACGGGTGGCGATGCAGTCCGAACTCAAAATAAAAAAAAGAGCTCCCGCATGGACCATGCGGATGTGATCGCTGTAAGGGCAGGCAAATCCGTTCTATCCGTTCTATCAGCGCTCCGTTACAGAAGATGAAATTCAGAATCCTTTTTTAAAAATCTCCAGACAGACGCCATAGCAGGGACTCAGCGCACTGCAGCGTGACAAGCGTAACGGAAAGCCAAAGAATCAAATGGATGCGCATGGACTGGAGGACTGAAGCTATCCCACAGTTCCTGCAGCCTCCTAAAATTATTTGCATTCTTGGCTGAGCTCCAAATGCTTCTAGGGTCAAACACAGTGCCCGCGGGTCAGGGCATAGCTTGGCAATCTACTCACCCACACCCCACCCACCCCCAGAAGCGAACGGTAAAACAATCCTCTGACTCTTTTACATGTCACCCTATCTTTACTGAATGCTGCAGATAGACGCGATAGTGCAGCACTCAACACCAACATCCTTGCTCCCCCCCCGTCATGGGCGGCTGATGGTACAAAATGATGGAAATCCATCCTCATCATCAGCATAAGCTGATCGTGCAAAAAGATGGAAATGCATCCTCATCATCAGCCTCAGCTGATGGTACAAAAGGACTGGTAACCATCCTTGTCATCAGCCTATTGGCCCTAATTTTTTCTGGTGGATGGATGGTGCAATATGGCTGGTAACCATCCTCATCATAGCAACAGGGGGCTGAGCTCCATCAGCCCCCACCCTTCATGTGTAAAGAAAAGATTCAGTTGCCCCTGGACTAGCAGTGGGATGCTGGGCTTCTCTCCTACACACTGCTTAATGTCCTGTCTGGACTATCATAGCAGCTGGAGGCTGCCTTCCACTCATTTCTCACTAACAAGTCAGTGTGTCTTATTCCTGCATTCTTTATTAATTCATCACACAAGTGGGGGGACAATGTTACGGTAGCCAAGAAAGGCTGGGGGAAGAACGGAATCAACAGGTGGGGTTGTTACAGGAGCACCCCCTGTGAATAGCATACAGATAATAATTTCTGCGGGCTCTGACACAGAGCAGGTGGTTCTCTAGCACACTTGCCTATATTAGGCAGCACTGATTCTATTTTTAGATACCAAAAAGGAGGGATTGACTCAGGGAGTCATTCCCAATTTTTGCTTTTGCGCCCCTGGCTGATCGGCCAGGGGCACTTATGACAGCAGCCAATGGTACAAAACGATGGAAGGTACAATATGGCTAGTAACCACTCTTGGCTTTTGCGCCCCTGGCTGATTGACCAGGGGCACTAGCAGCAAATGGTACAAAAGGACTGGTAGCCATGATCATCCTCAGTTCCAATTTATGGAAGGGTTTGGATGGTGCAATATGGCTAGTAACCATCTCTGCTGTCATGCAAAAGCAAAAGCATGCTTCTGTGTAGCGCTGCTGAATCGCCTGTGTGAGCGGCATCTAGTACACATACGGTGAGAGTCACAAACGGCAAAAAAAGCTCCATGATTGCCATGCTATGGCATCTGCCAGGGCAATCCAGGGGAAAAAGGCGCGAAATGCTTGTCTGCCGTTGCTTTCCCAGACGAAGGAGTGACTGACGACATTTACCCAGAACCACCCGCGACAATGATTTTTGCCCCATCAGGCACTGGGATCTCAACCCGGAAGTTCCAAGGGGCGGGGGAGGCTGCGGGAACTATGGGATAGCTAGGGAATAGCTACCCACAGTGCAACGCTCCAGAAATCGACGCTAGCCTCGGACCATGGACGCACACCACCGATTTAATGTGTTTAGTGTGGCCGCGCGCACTCGATTTTATAAAATCTGTTTTACAAAACCGGTTTATGCAAATTCGGAATAGTCCCGTAGTGTAGACGTACCCTAAGAATGCACCTCTGAGTGGATGTCTTTGTCCAGCCTAGGGGGCAGTGGAAAGTCCCACCACTGACACAGCTGAGTCCATTGTCAGGGAGCACATATGTACTGGCTAGCAGCACCTTAGCAGCACCTTTGACTTCTATGCTGTGGAAATCTGGAGACTGTGTTTCTCTTCGACAATAAACCTGGCCAATGTGCCTTTGTACCTTACTAGAGTCTGTGGTCATTGGGGGTTCTCTCAGGGTCTGCTGTGTCAGCTATCTGCATAGAGCTGGGACAGCACACAGAGGGAACATGCACACAGACAATTGATATCAACATTGAACAGAGCAGACCACCACACCGGTAGCATCTGATAACAGTTGTCAAGTGCTATGTCTGAGATGATGAGAAGGAAGGACAAAGACAACAGTCTGGGTTACAGTGACAGAGAGTATGGCCCTGATTTCCCTTAGTAATATCTCATGGTAGGAGTATGAAAGGTGCACATCACTCATCAGTGCCATTGACTAGGAGAGGTGAATTAACACATGAGTGGAAATTGTCATGGCCTCCTTAATATCCATGGAGCTGGATCAGTTTACAAAGTCTGAAGATCTGGCTTGATAAAATACAGTATGAAGGATGGAGCAAAGCACATCCAACCCCAATGATCTGGCCAAGATATTTCCTTTATTGGGGAAATATGCAAACACGGACGTCGAGGTAACATACTAAAAAGCAAATGCTGCCTGATTTCCAGTTTCTGAGGAAATATGACATGGACTCAGAAAGCATCTCCAATGACAGCTCAGCTGTAAGGACTCACTGCCACACCACATAGACGGCCTCCTGCCAAATCTGATTTGTGACACCAGATCCCAGCTGCATTTCCATCTCTGTGTGATGAGGGGCTAATAGCATCGCTCAGCTACATTTGTGTTGTGTAATTTCCCTCTGTGACTCTATATCTTTATGGTTCAGTGGCCATCAGGAGACTTGGTTTCTATTCTTGGTTCTGCCATTGACCTGCTGTGTGACCTTGGGCCAGGCACTTCCCCTCCTCGTATCTCTATTTCCCCTCCCTCCCTCTCTCCCTCTCTTTCTCTGTCCTGTCCACTTCAGTTGTAAACTCTCCAGGACACAGGCTGTGTCTTACTATGTGTGTGTGCTCTCTGCCTGCTAAGAGTATTTCTGGTTACCGGGCATCAGTGTGGGACAGAGGATGCAGTGCTAGAACAGGAGATCTGGGGTCTAGCCACATTGCCCTCTTCTATGTCATTGAGCAGAGACAGGCTTTGGTTGGGGGCTTCAACTCTCTGTGCCTCAGTTTAAAGGTGCCTGCATGTATAAAACATACTCTGAGGATACTAACCGGGGCTGGCTCCAGGCACCAGAATAGCAAGCAGGTGTCTGGGGCGGCCAATGAAGAGAGGGGTGGCACGTGCAGCCATTGGGCAACAATTCAGCAGCGAGGCCATCATTCCCTCTCAGAGTTAAGGACCTGCCACTGAATTGCTGCTGCTTTTTTTTTTCTGCTTCGGGCGGCAAAAATGCTAGAGCCGGCCCTGATACTAACATTGCTACTTATTCAGTTTTACCATCCCACATGAATCTCTTCGAAAAAGCAATAAATGTGATTGAAATAGAGGGTGTTATTGGACATATCAATGCTGGCTTAGTTATAAATTTCCAACCTGGGAAATTCAGATATTTTCTGTTTAAATTATTTCCAAGGAAAACTGGGTTTAAATTGAAAAAAAGTTTTATAATTGGTCTGTGCTATCCTTAAAAACAACAACAACATTTTTTTTCAAAACTCTCCATGAACATTTTTCAGTATTTTTACCAGCAATTATTTGGTTCTCAATTCACAAAATCAGAAAATGGTTTGCTTTCTATAACGTCAATGAAAAGTGAAACTTTTTATGCAGGAAAAAGCGAGCAGCTCTAGATGTTTGATTGAATGATAGTAAAGGTTTCAGAGAGTTCCAATTGTAACTCATAGTTCTAGTATTACATTGCTCTAGTATATTAGCTCCCACACATATTTAAGTGAAATAGCAGACTTACAGTGTTCGTCTTTGCGGAATGTTTCCCAGCCACTGGCAGGATTCTTTAGTCCTTCTCTATCTGTGCACCTGTCAATAATGCCTCATCACTGTGTAATCCAGCTGCTGTCTCCCAGTCCCTTCACAATATCTCCTGAGTTACTGGGTCTCTCTGCAGTTCCTAGCGGACAGGGACCCACTCCACAGATGGATGCTCCCCACTTTGGGCAGGCTTGGCTGAAAGGTGAAGGATTAAATGGGATTGGGGACTGAAAGCCCCTCCCAGCTCTGAAACTGATCCTGGCTTGTGCAAGATTAAGACACAGTCAGCATGTAACTTGCCTGGAGCTAAATAGCAGAATCTGGTCTCCATGGCTGTGAGCCAAGCTCTGATCTCACCTCAGGAGCAATTCGCCTTGACTACCTTCCCTAACTGACCCTAACCCCACAGAAGGGGAATAGCACCCAGCCTGGATCTCACACGATGGCAGTATCCCTGCAAGAACCCTTGGTTATAAACAAGGCAGGGCTGAGTCCCATGTGGCATCCCAAAGAGATTTCAGAATAGAATATGCATTGGTAGTACGGACATGTCACCTACAACAGCTCAGAGCCCAGTGGCACCAGAACCCAAGGAGTCATGGAATAGCCTGTTCCTTCATTAATGCCACAGAAACAGCTCTGAAGGAGCAGAGATTTTTTTTTCTCATGAATTTCATCAGCAGCTCTTGGGATGCAGCTACCAGAGGAACCCAGAGCTCAGGCTGCTCTGGCTATTTGATGTTAGTCACTAAGAGGTACCCAGAGGCAAACAGTGAAAGCTCTGTGAAATGTCTTAACCACTGCACTACGAGAGCATAATGAACAGGAGAGCGCAAGAGGGGAGGACTCCTGTCTCATACTGAGAAAATGGGACAATCAGCGAGTTATCTTAGGTGCCTATAAACAAATGTGAGAAGCATGGGAAACAAGAAGGGAGAACTGGAAGTCCTGGCACAGTCAAGGAATTATGATGTGATTGGAATAACAGAGACTTGATGGGATAACTCACATGACTGGAGTACTGGTCATGGATGGATATAAACTGTTCAGGAAGACCAGGCAGGGCAGAAAAGTTGGGGGGGGGGGTTGCATTATATATAAGAGACCGGTAAGATTGCTCAGAGCTCCAGTATGAAACTGGAGAAAAGCTTGTTAAGAGTCTTTGGGTTAAGTTTAGAGGCAAGAGCAACAAGGGTGATGTCGTAGTGGGCGTGTGCTATAGACCACCAGATCAGAAGGATGAGGTAGACCAGGCTTTCATTGGACAACTAACTGAAGTTTCCAGATCACAGGCCCTGATTCTCATGGGAGACTTTAATCACCCTGAGATCTTCTGGGAGAGCAATACAGCAATGCACAGACAATCCAGGAAGTTTTTGGAGAGTGATGGGGATAACTTCCTGGTACAAATGCTGGAGGAACAAACTAGGGCAGGGGTTGTCAACTTTCCAGAAGTGGTTTGCCAAGTCTTCATTTATTCACTCTAATTTAAGGTTTCGTGTGCCAGTAATACATTTTAAAGTTTTTAGAAAGTCTCTTTCTAGAAGTCTATAATATATAACAAACTACTGTTGTATGTAAAGTAAAAAAGGTTTTTAAATTGTTTAAGAAGCTTCATTTAAAATTAAATTAAAATGCAGAGCCCCCCGGACCGGTGGCCAGGACCTGGGCAGTGTGAGTGCCACTGAAAATCAGCTCGCGTGCCACCTTCGGCACATGTGCCATAGGTTGCCTACCTCTGAACTAGGGGCTGTGCTTCTCTTGATCTGCTGCTTACAAACAGGGAAGAATTGGTAGGGGAAGTAGAAGTGTGTGGCAACCTAGGCAGCAGTGACCATGAGATGGCTAAGTTCAGGATCCTGACAAAAAGGAAGAAAGGAGAGTAGCAAAATACAGACCCTGGACTTCAGAAAAGCAGACTTTGACTCTATTAGGGAACTGATGGGCAGGATCCCCTGGGAGGGTCATATGAGGGGGAAAGGAGTCCAGGAAAGTTGGCTGTATTTTAAAGAACCCTCACTGAGGGTGCAGGAACAAACCATCCCAATGTGCAGACAGAATAGAAAATATGGCAGGCAACCAGCTTGGCTTAATAGTGAAATCTTCGGAGAGCTTAAATTAAAAAAGGAAGCTTACACGAAGTGGAATTTGGACAGATGACTTTGGAGGAATTTGGAGGAGTATAAAAATATTGCTAGAGTATGCAGGGTGTAATCAGAAAGGCCACGGCACAACTGGAATTAAAACTAGCAAGGGATGTGAAGAGTAACAAGAAGGGTTTCTACAGGTATGTTACCAACACGAAGAAGGTCAGGGAAAGTGTGGGACCCTTACTGAATGGGGGACGCAACATAGTGACAGAGGATGTGGAAAAAGCTGAAGTACTCAATGTTTTTTTTGCCTCGGTCTTCACAGACCAGGTTAGCTCCCAGACAGCTGCACTGGGTAACACAGGATGGAGAGGAGGTGAGCAGCCCTCAGTGGTGAAAGGACATATTAAGGACTATTTAGAAAAGCTGGACATGCACAAGTTCATGTGTCCAGATCTAATGCATCCAAGGGTGCTGAGGGAGTTGGCTGATGTGATTGCAGAACCACTGGCCATTAGCTTTGAAAATTCGTGGTGATTGGGGGAGGTCCCGGATGACTGGAAAAGGGATAGTGTAGTGCCCATTTTTTAAAAAGGGAAGAAAGAGAACCTGGGGAACTACAGACCGGTCAGCCTCACTTAAGTTCCCAGCAAAATCATGGAGCAGGTCCTAAAGGAATCCATTTTGAAGCACTTGGAGGAGAGGAAGGTGATCAGGAACAGTCAACATGGATTCCCCAAGGCCAAATCATGACTGACCAACCTGATTGACTTCTATGATGAGATAACTGGCAATAAATAATAATAACAACAATAATAATGCAGCTAACTTATGTGATCTAGACACAATTGGATCCTCATGTGGATAAGAGACCATTGGCCAGATCCCAATCTATCCTTTAAAGCAAATGGCTGAATCTCATTTGTTATGGTTGTACAGTTAGAATAACCTTTGCTTTCTGCTCTGGTCTTTGAGTGCACACCCCATGTCTCCGTCTTCTGCCTGTCCCTCTCAGAGTTGAACGATGTGATTTTCCCTCTCAAATTGGCTATAGCAATTTGTGCGCCCACCGTTATTTCTCCCACTGTGCTTGGTACCTGCAGTTCTTCCCACAGGAGCTGTGACCAGTAGTAAGTTGAGTGACTAGCCCAGTCTTCACTATACAAAGTACAATTTATTTACCACTGCAGGAACAAAGTGTAACATAAGAAAAAATATGAGCAATTCCAGATCAATCACTGCAGTTGTTTGGTAGGATAAACATTTATGATTATTACCCAGACTCAGTTTGTCTTTAGGAAACATTGCAATAGTTTTCTCTTCCAAAATGCCTTTTCACCATAGCAAGAAGATTACAATATTTATTTACTTATTTTTTAAAATAGATAAGATACATAATTTTAAAAGGAGTAGGTGCGCTATCACATCATAAATAAGACAATAAAATCCCATCAGCATTAACAATCATTTAAACAGGAACTCAGGTATCCATAAACCTACAGACCATTTTTTAATTTTTCATCATTGGGGAAAGGAAAATTTAAGTCATCCAGAAAATCCTTTAAAAGACATTATGACATTGACACATTGAATAGATGACAAAATAAATGGATATCCAGTTTAATCAAACATATTCCACCCTGCAAATTCCTATTCCCCAAAAGTCACCTGGAACAAAGAAGCAAGCCAAGCAATGTATAAATAAAATGAAACAACATGAAAAAGAAACAACCAAGCAAACAAACAAGCCAAACCTCTCATACCCCGATCACAATTTTTATCCCCCGAAAAAGGAGAAGCACGAGAAAATTCAAGAAGTCCACTAGTGACTTAGCTATGGCTATTGATATTCTGTGCAACATGGTCAGATAGCAAGGTGATGTTATCAGTATAAGACAGATAGAAGGGTGTGTGTGTACATTTATGGATAGATATTAAGATTTTGATCTTTTTTACAGTGATGTAATTCTAAATTAACTCATTTTACTTCAAAGGAGTTAGTCCGGATTTTATGATTTCATAAACAGATTTCACCATATTTTCTCAAGGGGACAATTTTGTCATCAGTTGATTATATCCATAAAGAAGCTCAGAATGAAATCTCAATCAAGTACTAATGATGGAAAATTTAATTCTTGGAAATTAACCTCCACACAATCAGTTTCTTTAATGCAGCTTTGATCTCCTTGTTCCTCATGCTGTAGATGATTGGATTCATTATTGGAGGCACCAGGGAATATAGAACACCCATCATGAGATCCATATTTGATGCTGAGCTGGAGGTGGGTTTCATGTACTCAAAGGAGCCAGTGCAAAGTAACAAAGAGACCACAGTGAGGTGAGGGAGGCAGGTGGAGAAGGCTTTACCTCGGCCCTGCTCAGAAGGGATTCTCAGCACTGCTTTGAAGATCTGAACATAAGACACAATTATAAAAACAAAGCAGTTTGAACCTAAAAACATACTAAAGGCAATAGCCCCAATTTCACTGAGGTACGAGTCAGAGCAGGTGAGCTTGAGTAGCTGGGGGATTTCACAAAAGAACTGGTTGATGACATTGGACTGGCAGAAGGGCAACCTGAAGGTGTTCCCAGTGTGCAGGGCAGAGTAGACAATACCAGTAATCCAGGCACTAGCTGCCATTTGGACACAAGCTCTCCTGTTCATTATGCTCTCGTAGTGCAGTGGTTGGCAGATGGCGACATATCGGTCGTATGCCATGATGGTGAGTAAGGCAAGATCAGCTGCAGTGAAGAGGAAAAAGAGAAAGACTTGGGTGACACATCCAGGGTAAGAAATCAAACTGGTATTCATGAGGGAATTGGCCATGGATTTGGGGATAGTAACGGAGATGGAGCCGAGGTCTAGGATGGACAGATTCACCAGGAAGAAATACATGGGGATGTGAAGCTGGTGGTCGAGGACTATGGCTGTGATGATGAGAAGATTCCCCATCAATCCTACCAGGTAAATCAGTAGGAACATCACAAAGTGCAAAATCTGCAGCTCCCGAATATCAGAGAATCCCAGGAGAAGGAACTCGGTCAGGGTGGTTTGGTTGGACATTTTCTTTCTCAGTTCATTGTGTGATGGCTGTGGAGGGAAGGACATAAACAGTGGTGGGGATTATAGTGAGAGAGGGAGTTGCGCTGATTCCCTGCAGCAATATCTGATGATATGAGTGTCAACAATGCCCAGCGCTCGTCAGTGCTATTTAACTAGGAGTGGTGAGTTATCACACACGTTGAAATTGACATGGCTCCCTTAAAGTCAATGGAGCTGCATCATAGAATCATAAAATATCATAGTATATCAGGGTTGGAAGGGACCTCAGGAGGTCATCTAGTCCAACCCCCTGCTCAAAGCAGGACCAATTCCCAACTAAATCATCCCAGCCAGGGCTTTGTCAAGCCTGACCTTAAAAACCTCTTAGGAAGGACATTCTACCACCTCCCTAGGTAACACATTCCAGTGTTTCACCACTCTCTGAGTGAAAAAGTTTTTCCAAATATCCAACCTAAACCTTCCCCACTGCAGTTTGCACCATCTAAAGATCTGCCCCAGGATGTGGCTTGATAAAATGCTTTGTGAAGGATGGATCAAAGTACAACCCAATGCAACATTCTAGGCAAGCTGGATCCTCTATTGCTACAAACAGCCCACCAACACAGCCTGATATCCACTCTCTGGGGAAATATGACATAGACTTGCTCAGCATTGTGTATGAGAGCTTGTCTTTAGTGATTCCACTGCAGCACCACATAGATGACCTGTTGCCTGCGTATGTATTGATTTGTGACACAAGACCCTACTTCAATCTAAGTGTAACAATGGGGTAGTAGCATCGCTCAGCTACCTCTTTGCTGCAACGTTTACCTCTGTCATTTTATGTCTGTGTGGGTCGCTGGCCATCAGGACACCTAGGGTTTATTATTGTCTCTGCCACTGACCTGCTCTATGATCTTGAGCCAGTCACTTCCCCCCAGTGCCTCTGTTTCCCCTCTGACCCTTTCTCTGCTTGGTCTGCTTGGACTGTGAGCGCTGTGTGGGATGGACTGTGTCTTGTTACATGTATGTTCCCATTTACAGCATATGTGTTTAGCTGGCAGCAGTGTGGGACAGAGGATACCGCTCTAGAGCAGGAGATCTAGAGTCTAATCCCATTCATCTCCTCTATGTCCTTGTCTGGGATAAGAGAGATAGGCTTTGGTGGGAGGGCTTCAATTCTCTGTTCTCCGTCTAAGGCACTAGTATGCTTAATAAATATGCTGTGGGCTACCAACTTTGCTGCTTACTCAGTATTGCCATTCAATAAGTGTACCTTTGAAACACAAATATACACAGTTGCAATAGAGTGTCTGGGTTCAAATTTTACTATTACTGGATAATGTTAATATCCCCAACCTGGTTGAAATCAAAGTTTCCAATCTGGAATATTCAGATATTTTCCACATAAATTATTTCAAAGGAAAACTGGAGGTGTGAAGATGGTGGTCGAGGGCTATGGCTGTGATGATCAGAAGATTGCCCATCAGGGCTGCCAGGTAAATCACTAGATACACCAAGAAGTATAAAATCTGCAGCTCCCAAACGTCAGAGCATCCCAGGAGAAGGAACTCGGTCACGGTGGTTTGTTTGGACATTTTCTTCCTCAGTTCATTGTGTGAGGAAGTTGTAGATGTAACGGTCGGGGTTACATCTACACCCTAAGTATGGCCCTGATTTCCCTCAGAAATATCTCACTGTAGGAGTGTGAAAGGTGCACAGCATTTGTCACTGCCATTGACTAGGAATGGCAAAATAACACACGAGTGTAAATTGGCATGGTTCCCTTAATGTCAATGGAGTTGCATCAGTTTACACCATTTGAAGATCTGGCTCAGGATGTGGCTTGATAAAATGCTGTGTGATGGATGGAGCAAAGCACCTCCCACCCCAATGAACTAGCCAAGCTATTTCCCCTACTGGGGAAATATGCAAACTTGGATATGGAGGTAATGTATTAAAAAGCAAATGCTGCCTGATTTCCAGTTTCTGAAGAAATATGACCTGGACTCAGAAAGCATCCTCAATGACACCTCAGTTGTAAGTGTTCCAGTGCAACACAACAGAGGCGGCCTGCTGCCTGTTTCCAAAACTGATCTGTGGCACCAGATCCCAGCATTTCCATCGCTGTGTGATGAGGGGCTAACAGCATCACTCAGCCACTTCTACGTTGTTTAATTTCCCTCTGTGACTGTATATGTGGCCTTTGCCTTTCAGTGGACATCAGGAGACTTGGTTTCTATTCTTGGTTCTGCCATTGACTTGCTGTGTGACCGTGGGCCTTCCTGTACCTCTATTTCTTCTCCCTATCTTTCTCTGCCTACTCCAGTTGGAAGCTCTCCGGGACACAGGCTGTGTCTACCTATGTTTCTATGCTGTCCATCTGTTAAGAGTATTTCTGGTTAGCGGGCATCAGTGTGGGACAGAGGATATGGTGCTAGAACAGGAGATCTGGGGTCTAGCCACATTGCCCTTTTCTATGTCATTGAGCAGAGACAGGCTTTGGATGGGGGCTTCAGCTCTCTGTGCCTCAATTTAAAGATGCCTTTATGTATAGAACATAGGCTGAGGATATAACATTGCCGCTTCCTCAGTTTTAACATTTTGCAAGAATCTTTTTGAGAGAGCAATAAACATGATTGGAACAGAGGGTGTTATTGGACAATATCAGCGCTGGCCCACTGGCTTAAATATTAGTTTTCAATTTGGAGAATTCAGATATTCTCTGTTTAAATTATTTCAAAGGAAAAGTGGGCTTTCAATTGAAAAAAAATGTGATAGCTCTGTGCTATCCTTAAAAACAGTGTATCTATTGGATTTTTTTTCTTTTCTTAAAAAAACTCAGTGAAAATTTTTCAGTTTTCAGCATTTTTTACCCGCAACTGTTTGGTTCTTGATTCACTAAACCAAAAAATGGCTTGGTTTCTACAATTTCAATGAAAAGAGAAATTTTTATGCTGGAAAAAAATGAGCAACTCTAGATATTTGATTAAATGATAGTAAAAGTTTCAAAGAGTTCCAGTTGTAACTCATAGTTCTAGTATTACATTGCTCCAGTATATTAGCACCCAAGCATATTTACCTGAAAGAGCAGACTTACAGTATTGGTCTCTGTGGACTGTTTCCCAGCCTCAGAAGCATTGGACAGTCCACTGCCAGGATTCTTCTGTCACTGTCTGTCTTTGCACCTGTCAATAATGTCTCATCACTGTGCTATCCAGCTGCTGTCTCCCAGTCTCTTCGCAATATTCACTGAGTTGCTGGATCTCTCTGCAGTTCCTAGCAGACAGAAACCCCTTCCACAGATTGATGCTCCCCTCTTTGGGCAGGCTTGGCTGAAATGTGAAGGAATAAATGGGATTGGGGATTGGAAATCCCCCCAATCTCAGAAATTGATCCTTGCCTGCGCAGGATTCAGACACAGTCATAGCCCAGGATATACCATGTCTGGAGCTAAATAGCTGAATCTGATCTCACCTCAGGAACAAAACACCTTGACAAGCTGCCCTAGCTGACCCTAAACACCACAGAGGGGGAAGAGCACCCAGCCTGAATCTCACATGATGGCAGCATCCCTGAAAGGACCCTGGATTAAAAACAAGGCAGGGCTGAGTCCCATGTGGCATCCCAACGGGATTGCAGAATAGAATATATATTTGTAGCACAGACATGTGACTTACAACAGCTCAGAGCCCAGTGGCACCAAAGCCCCAGCAGGCCTGGAATAGCCTGTTCCTTCATTAATGCCACATAAACAGCTCTGGGGTAGTAGAAACTTTTTTTTTCTGCTGCATTTCGTCAGCAGCTCTTGGGATGCAGCCACCACAGGAACCCACAGCTGAGGCTGCTCTGGCTGTTTGATGTTGGTCACGAAGAGGTACTTGGAGGCAAACACTAAAAGCTTAGTGTAATGTCCTAAAATGGTGTAAACTGACACAGTTCCATTGAGTTCAGAGGAGTTTGGGCTTTTTACACCAGGTGGAGATGTGGCCCTTTGATTTCAATAGAGGTATTTTGTTTTACATTAGCTG
The DNA here is from genome assembly GCF_020497125.1 of Mauremys mutica. Lineage (NCBI taxonomy): Eukaryota > Metazoa > Chordata > Testudines > Geoemydidae > Mauremys > Mauremys mutica. The sequence goes on along the minus strand of NC_059084.1, from coordinate 54,900,394 downwards.
GGGATCTGGCCCTAAAAAAGCGGTGAAACTATGCCAGTTTTCACCAGTTGAGAATCAGACCTCATTAACTCCACTGGGGCTACTGCTGATTTATACCAACTGGGGATATATTCCCTAAAACAATTTCAAATCAGTTTTATTTGCCCGTGAATCTGAACTGAATGAAAGACAAATGTTTCTATCCAATTGGCATGTTCTTAGCTCTTTGCCCCATGGGATTAATTACCAGAGTGTAACTTTTAATGGCTAAGGAGCGATTCATTTCCACTGGGGACCGAACTTTGGAGGAATTCAGTGTTGCAGAGATTTTTCTGTATCTGAATTTCAACTTTTATAGGGATGGATGGCCCGGCTTTCTTTCTTTCTTTCTTTCTTTCTTTCTTTCTTTCTTTCTTTCTTTCTTTCTTTCTTTCTTTCTTTCTTTCTTTCAGAAATTCTATGAACACGAACACAAAAATAAAAGGCACTTTACACTGCAGGTGTGATGCTGTATGCCACCTTAAAACTTTTTATTTCACACTGATTGTAGGTATGTCAGAGAGACCGAACCAATAAGAAGGGTCAGATCCCCATGTGGTGTAAATCAGCTTCGCGCCATTGGAGTTAAAGGGGCCAGATCCATACCTGTTGTACATCAGTCCTGCCCACACACATACTTTGTGTAAATCTGCCATACTACCATTGGAGTCAATGAGGCCAAATGCCCAGATAGTGTAAATTTGCCTAGTGCTATGGAGCTATTCCAGTTGACGTGACCTGAGTATCTGTACCATGATCCCTAGTTTTATGTTTGTTTCTATATTTGAGATTCTTATTGCTTAGAACCTCCATCCAATTTTAATAATCATGAAATAGTCGAAAATCTTGAGATCATGGTTCATAGAAATGTGTGAGGTGGGCACCCAGCTGGGAGATTGGTTGATGAATATATACTCATTAGGTCTGCGGCAGCTAGATAACATAACAGGGATGGTGAGGGATCAGAGAGCGGGGAAAGGCTGAGTCACAGACACCCACCCAGAGAAAGCACCTACTCCAGCATGAGGTAGGCAACTTCAGAGGTACTCCCAGAAAGAGTGGGGAGAAGTGGTGGCACATCTGTAAAAAACTGGGTTATATCTCCCAGAATTGATCCATGTGGTAGATTTAACTCCGCATCTGGAGTTAACATTTTCACTGCATCAGGTTCTCTGCAGACTCAGGCAGATGTTGTATTGGTTACATTTGCTATCATCTTAGTTATGGGTTGTTTTCTAGCTTTCCAGTACATGAAGAATAGAAAATTACTTTTGTTTAAAAAAATAAAAAAACTGAGATTCTGCTGTAATTCCATCACTCCTGGAGCTGGGGTAATGGGCTAGGTCTACAGTTCTTAACCCTTAATCCAGTTACTAATGGTATCCTAATGTCACATTTCCATATGAAAAATTTCTGTAGCTTGTGCTGGGATATTATGTGATGTTGAATGGGCAAGGTGGGTAGTCCCCATAATTTCATCTGGATGGAGAGGCAGAGGATCACAAATGAGAAATGAACCTTCCACATCACAATCTCTCTACTGATGTGCAGTCCATGTGCTTTAAAAAATAGTCTGAGAACGTCAAGACAGAGAAGTCTGCCGAGATGCATCACTTTTCAGGATTGGGACCAAAAAAAAGTCAACATTTGAAAATAGGGCTCAAAAAAATTATTGCAAATATTGTCTTAATATTAACAAGATGGCAAATCCTAACGCCGAAGGTTCTCTAAAAAGACATGGATTAGGCTGCAGCTATACCACTGTAGTGCTAAAAGCGTAAAGAAGTCCTTAGACTCCCAAGTTACTAAGACCAAGTTTTAAAGATATTTAGGTGCCGCTAGGTAATTATTGGGGCACTTTTAAAAATGGGAATTCAGCTCCTTAAAGCATATGTAATTTAGAATATTAAGTAACACTTTTATTCTAACAACATTCCCTTGCCTCTTTCCCTTTAGCTGAACAGAGTTTTTGGGAGGAAAAACGAAACAAAGCAAAACAAAACAAAACTTTTCTGACAGTCACCCCTTAACTTTACCGTTGTTAAACTTAATAGATTGAGCTCCTTGAGTTTACCAATAGATGGCATTTTTCCAATCCTTTAATCAGTCTCATGGCTCTTCTCTGAACCCACTCCAATTTATGTACAATTTCTTGAACTGTGGAGAGTAGAAGAGTATTCCAGCAGCAGTAGCACCACTGCCAAATATACAGGTAAAATAACATCTCTACTCCTAATTGAGAGTCCCTTATTTCCACATCAAAGGATTGCATTCACGTCTATTGTATTGGAAGTTCATGTTCAGCTATCTCCACAACCCCCAAATCAAAGGATAGAGTTCCCCATTCTGTAAGTATGGCCTAATTCATTGTTTCTAGATGTTCCTAAACATTTACATTTAGCCATATCAAAATTAATATTGATATAATATCTTATATAATATTGGATATTGATATAATAGGCATCACAGAAATTTGGTGGAATGAGGATAATCAATGGGACACAGTAACACCAGGGTACAAAATATATCAGAATGACAGAACAGGTCGTGCTGGTGGGGGAGTGGCACTATATGTGAAAGAAAGCTTAGAATCAAATTAAATAAATATCTTAAATGAACCAAACTCTACCATAGAATCTCTATGCATAGCAATTCCATGCTTGAATAATAAAAACATAGCATTGGGGATATACTACCGAACACCTGACCAGGATGGCGATAGTGACTGTAAAATGCTCAGAGAGATTAGAGAGGCTATTAAAATTTAAAAAAAAACCCATCAATAATAATAACGAGATATTTCTGTTATCCCCATATTGATTGAGTATATATCACCTGAGGACAGAATACAGAGATAAAGTTTCTTGACACCTTAAATAGGTCCTGGAACCCACCACAGGAGAGACAATTCTTGATTTAGTCCTAAGTGGGGCACAGGATCTGGTCCAATAGATGAATATAGATGAACTACTTGGTAATAGTGACCATAATATAATGAAATTTAGTATCCCTGTGGCAGGAAAAACACCACAGTGGACCAACGCTGTAACATTTAATTTCAGAAGGGGGAACTACACAAAAATGAGGAGGTTAGTTAAACAGAAATTCAAGGGTGCAGTGCCAAATGTGAAATCTCTGCAAGCTTCATAGAAACTTTTAGAACACACAATAATAAAGACTCAACTTAAATGTATATCTCAAATTAAAAAAAAAACATAATAAAAGAACCAAAAAGAACCACGGTGGCTATATAACAAAGTAAAAGAAGCAGTGAGAGGCAAAAATGCATAATTTAAAAAGTGGAAGTTAAATCCTAGTGAAGAAAATAGAAAGGAGCAGAAACACTGGCAAATGAAGTGTAAAATTCCAATTAGAAAGACCAAAAAAGAATTTACAGAACAGTTAGCCAAAGACTCAAAATGTAATAGTAATTTTTTTTAAGTATATCAGAAGCAGGAAGCCTGCTAAACAAGCAGTGGGCCACTGCACGATCGAGGTGCTAAAGGAGCACTCAAGGATGATAAGGCCATTGCAGAGAAACTAAATGAATTCTTAGCATCAGTTTTCATGGCTGAGGATGTAAGGGAGATTTCCAAACCTGAGCCATTCTTTTCAGATTATGTATCAGAGGAACTGTCCCAGACTGAGGTGTCATTAGAGGAGGTTTTGGAACAAATTGATACATTAAACAGTAATAAGTCACCAGGACCAGATGGTATTCACCAAAGAGTTCTGAAGGAACTCAAATGTGAAATTGCAGAACTACTAACTGTAGTCTGTAACCTATCATTTAAATCAGCTTCTGTACCAGATGATTGGAGGATAGCTAATATGATGCTAACTTTGTAAAAGGGCTCCAGAGGTGATCTGAGGAATTACAGGCCTGTAAGCCTGACTTCAGTACTGGGCAAATTGATTGAAACTATAATAAAGAAAAATATTATCAGACATATAAATGAACATAATTTGTGGAGGAAGAGTCAACATGTTTTAGTAAAGGAAAATCATGCAACACCAATCTACCAGAATTTTTTGAGGGGGTCAACAAGCATGTGGACTAAGAGGATCCAGTGGATATAGTGTACTTAGATTTTCAAAAAGCCTTTGACGAGGTCCCTCACCAAAGGCTCTTACGCAAAGTAATCTGCCATGGGATAAGAGGGAAGGTGCTCTCATCGATTGGTAACTGGTTAAAAGATAGGAAACAAAAAGCAGCTATAAATGGTCAGTTTTCAGAATGGAGAGATGTAAATAGTGGTGTCCCCCAGGGGTTTGTTGTGGGACCAGTCCTATTCAACATTTTCATCAATGATCTGGAAAAAGGAATAAACAGTGATGTGGCAAAATTTTCAGCTGATACAAATTACTATAGATAGTTAAGACCCAGGCAGAGTCAAAAGGATCTCTCAAAACTGGGTGACCAGACAATCAAAATGGCAGATGAAATGTAATGTTGATAAATGTAAAGTAATGCACATTGGAAAATATAATCCCAATTATAAATATAAAACGATGTGGTCTAAATTAGCAGTTACCACTCAAGAAAGAGATCTTGGACTCATTGTGGATAGTTTTCTGAAAACATGCACTCACTGTGCAGCGGCAGTCAGAAAAGCAATCAGAATGCTGGGAATAATTAAGAAAGAGATAGATAATAGGACAGAAAATATCTTATTGCCTCTCTATAAATCAATGGTATGCCCACATCTTGAATACTGTGTGCAGATATGGTCGTCTCATCTCAAAAAAAGATATATTGGAATCGGAAAAGTTTCCAAAAAGGGCAACAAAAATTATTAGGGGTATGAAACATCGTCCGTATGAGGAGAGATTAATAATACTGGGACGTTTCAGCTTCTAAAAGACAGGGCTAAGGGGAGATATGATCGAGACCTATAAAATCATGAGTGGTATGGAGAAATTAGATAAGGAAATGTTGTTTACTACTAATCATAACACAAGAACTAGGGGTCACCAAATGAAATTAATAGGCAGCAGGTTTAGAACAAACAAAAGGAAGTATTTCTTCACACAACACATAGTCAACCTGTGGAATTCCTTGCCAGAGGATGTTGTGAAGGCCAAGACCATAACAGGGTTAAAAAAAGAACCAGATAAATTCATGGATGATAGGGCCATCAATGGCTATTAGGCAGGATGGACAGGAATGGTGTCCCTAGCTTCTGTTTGCCAGAAGCTGGGAATGAGCGACATGGGATGGATCATTTGATGATTACCTGTTCTGTTCATTCCCTCTTATGTTCATTCCCTTTCTTATATTCTTCTATTTTTATTGTTTGCATGTCCCATTTAGTAACTGATCCTGATAACTCTGTATCAGTTGCCCATCCCCTTCATTATTTACCAATCCTCCAATTTTTGTGTTACCTGCAAACTGTATGAGTTATAATTTATGCTTTCTCCAGGTCGCTGATAAAAATGTTGTATTGGGCCAGGAACCAATACTTGCAAAATGTCACACAGTACCACCTCAAATGCCTTCCTACTGTCTAAATATATTACATCAACATCCATCTCTTTATCAGCCTAACTTATTATTTCCAGTGTTCTGGAACTTCCCCTGTGTTCCAAGACTCACTACAATGAAACATTAATGATCCAGTGAGCTCTGCAGACAACTTTTTTAAAACTCTTGGAAACAAGTTGTCTGGATATTCAGATTTAAATAATGTCTGACTGATTATTCCCTTCTTCATGCCCGTGGACCTTTTCAAGGTAACAGACCAGAAGGTGGAATATTATTACCAATATTGTGGATGCAGGTGTGATGGGCACACTTGTTCTCTGGGAACTAGACAAAACTCTCCAGTGCATTTCAGGCAAGTCACTATGAATCCATCAGGTTGTATTCAGGGAGCTTTGATGTGTCTGGGAATGTTTCCATGAGTGGCCTAGAGGGGGAACGGTTCTTAGGCACTCAGAGGTGAACGTGAGGCTCAATGTTGAGCACTGCCACGCCCCGGGATGATGTTTCTGGCGGTTTTCTTTGGCCAAGATAAAGAGGGGGCTCATTTGTAAACTCTGAGGCTGGGTATGTTCCCACTTTACAAGGTGCTCAGTTGGAATTTTCAAAGGGACCTCATTTTCAAATGTGTCCAGCTAGGATTGACTGTCAGATATCCATGAAAGAGAATAACCATTCATCCTGTATCAACCTGAGACCAGATTCTTCTTGTCATCTTGAAGTGAGATGGTCATAGAATCATAGAATATTACGATTGGAAGGGAGCTGAGGAGGTTATCTAGTCTAACCCCCTACTCAAAGCAGGACCAATTCCCAATTAAATCATCCCAGACAGAGCTTGGTCAAGCCTGACCTTAAAAACCTCTAAGGAAGGAGATTCCACTACCTCCCTAGGTAACCCATTCCAGTGTTTCATCAGCCTCCTAGTGAAAAAGTTTTTCCTAATTGTGAAAAAGTTTCTCCTCTACCTTGGTGGGTCCTGCACTTATTAGCAGATTTGTTCACCTCACAGATTTACCCAGTGGGTCAGGAGACAGACCAGAGACCTTCCCCTCTGGTAGAAGCCACAGTCCAGGTCAATCCGTCCCGTGTTTAATCAGGAGTTGGGAAGTTTGGGGGGAACCCGGTCCCGCACTCTACTCCGGGTTCCAGCCCAGGGCCCTGTGGACTGCAGCTGTCTAGAGTGCCTCCTGGTACAGTTGCACGACAGCTACATAATATACAACGTAAACCTTCCCCACTGCAACTTGAGACCATTACTCCTTGTTCTGTCATCTGCTATCACTGAGAACAGCCTAGCTCCATCCTCTTTGGAATCCCCACTCCGGGTACTTCAAAACAGCTATCAAATCCCCCCTCACTCTTCTCTTCTGCAGACTAAACAACCTCAGTTCTCTCAGCCTCTCCTCATAAGTCCAGCCCTCTAATCATTTTGTTTGCCCTCTGCTGGACTCTTTCCATTTTTCCGCGATTTTAACACGAGAGTAGGATCCAATCACTCTGCCTGGGACGGCGTCATTGGAAAAAATAGAATTGGCAAATGCAACAGCAGTGGCCTACTACTATTGAAGACATGTGCGGCTCATGATCTGATCATCACCAATACCATCTTCCACCTGCCCACTCACAAAAAGACGTCCTGGATGCACCCACGTTCCAAGCACTGGCATCTCATTGATGATGTCATCGTGCGGAGGAAAGACAGACAGGATGTAAGGGTGACCAAGGCCATGCCAAGTGCTGACTGTTGGACTGATCATAGACTTATCATCTCTAAATTAAGCCTTCACATCAAGCCAAAGAGACATCCGCAGGGAAACAAAGCTGTGATGAAAAAGATCAACGTCAGTAAACTGAGGAACCCCAACACAGCAGCTTCACTAGTAGAAGATCTTGGCAACCAACTCTCAGAGCTGCAATTAGAGGAAAATGTTGAGAGGAACTGGGAACGCTTCCGAAATATTGTGCACTTTTCTGCACTAAAGGTTCTTGGACCCTCACACAGGAAACAGCAGGACTGGTTTGATGAAAACGACGAAGAGATCAAGGCTTTACTTGCTGAAAAGCACCACCTTCACCGTGCTCATCAGAATGACCTGTTGTCAACAGCTAAGAAAAATGCCTTTAACAACATTCGCAGGACCGTACAGAGCAAGCTTCGCAAGACGCAGGACTCCTGGTTGAGTGCCAAAGCGGATGAAGTTCAGAAGTTTGCTGATAGAAACGATGCCAAATGGTTCTATGAAGCCCTTAGATCCTTGTACGGACTCAGCCTTCAGGGAGTTCCCCTCTACTGGACTTAGATGGTGTAACTCTCATTACTGAGAAGACTCTGATTCTACAGCGTTGGGCTGAGCATTTCCAATCCGTACTGAACCGCCCATCTTCCATCAATAACGAGGCGATTGACAGAATGCCCCAGGCGGATATCAGTCCACCATCAGAGACTGAAACCCTACAGGCCATCAGCCAGCTGTCAAGTGGCAAGGCCTCAGGATCTGATGCGATTCCAGCGGAAATCTATAAGGATGGTGGTGCAATGCTTATTAACAAACTCACTCAGCTGTTCCAGTCCTTCTGGAATCAAGGGTCCATTCCTCAGGAATTGAAAGACGCGTCTATCATACACCTCTATAAGAGGAAAGGAAATCGAAAAGTTAGCGATAATCATAGAGGAATATCACTGCTTTCTAGCGCAGGTAAGATCCTTGCACGTGTGTTGCTGAATCGTCTGATTGACCACCTGGAACAGGGTCTACTACCCGAGACACAGTGCGGCTTTTGCAAAAAGCGTGGCACTGTGGACATGATCTTCGCAGTCCGACAGCTCCAAGAGAAGTGTCAAGAGCAGAATCGCGAATTGTACACCATCTTCGTGGATCTTACCAAGGCTTTTGACACTGTCAATCGCGAAGGTCTGTGGCGCATCATGTCGAAGTTTGGGTGCCCTGACAGATTTATCCTGATGGTACGTCAGTTCCACGACAGCATGATAGGTCTGTGCTATCCTTAAAAACAACAACAACAACAACAACAACAATTTTTTTTCAAAACTCTCCATGAAAATTTTTCAGTATTTTTACCAGCAATTATTTGGTTCTCAATTCACAAAATCAGAAAATGGTTTGCTTTCTATAACGTCAATGAAAATTGAAATTTTTTATGCTGGAAAAAGTGAGCAGCTCTAGATGTTTGATTGAATGATAGTAAAGGTTTTAGAGAGTTTCAATTGTAACTCATAGTTCTAGTAGTATATTGCTCTAGTATATTAGCTCCCACACATATTTAAGTGAAATAGCAGACTTACAGTGTTGGTCTTTGTGGAATGTTTCCCAGCCACTGGCATGATTCTTTAGTCCTTCTCTATCTGTGCACCTGTCAATAATGCCTCATCACTGTGTTAACCAGCTGCTGTCTCCCAGTTCCTTTGCAATATCCCCTGAGTTGCTGGGTCTCTCTGCAGTTCCTAGCGGACAGGGACCCACTCCACAGATGGATGCTCCCCTCTTTGGGCAGGCTTGGCTGAAAGGTGAAGGATTAAATGGGATTGGGGACTGAAAGCCCCTCCCAGCTCTGAAACTGATCTTGGCTTGTGCAAACTTCAAACACAGTCAGGATGTACCTTGCCTGGAGCTAAATAGCTGAATCTGGTCTCCATGGCTGTGAGCCAACCTCTGATCTCACCTCAGGAACAATTCACCTTGACAACCATCTCACATGATGGCAGCATCACTGCAAGGACCCTTGGTTAAAAACAAGGCAGGGCTGAGTCCCATGTGGTATCCCAAAGAGATTTCAGAATAGAATATACATTGGTAGTACAGACATGTCAGCTACAGCAGCTCAGAGCCCAGTGGCACCAGAACCCCAGGAGTCCTGGAATAGCCTGTTCCTTCATTAATGCCACATAAACAGCCCTGGAGGAGCAGAGATTTTTTTTCTCATGAATTTCATCAGCAGCTCTTGGGATGCAGCTACCAGAGGAACCCACAGCTCAGGCTGCTCTGGCTGTTTGATGTTAGTCACTAAGAGGTACTCAGAGGCAAACACTAAAAGCTCTGTGAAATGTCCTAAAATGGTGTAAATTGACACAGTTCTATTGAATTCCAGGTAGTTAGGTCTCTTTACACCAAGTGGAGATGAGGCCTTTTAATTTCAGTGGAGGTATTTCGTTTTACATTAGCTGGGGATCTGGCCCTAAAATGGCCATGCAGCTATATCAGTTTTCACCAGTTGGGAATCAGGCCTCATTAACTGGAGCTACTGCTGATTTACACCAAACGGGTATCTGTTCCCTTAAACAATTTCAAATCCATTTTATTTGCCTGTGAATCTGAACTGAATGAAAGACAAAAGTTTCTATCCAGTTGGCATGTTCTCAGCTGTTTGCCCCATGGGATTAATCGCCGGAGTGTAACTTTTAATGGCTAAGGAGCAATTAATTCCCACTGGGGACACAACTTTGGAGGAATTCAGTGTTGCAGAGATTTTCTATATCTGAATTTCAACTTCTATGTGGATGGATGGCCCTTTCTTTCTTTCTTTCTTTCTTTCTTTCTTTCTTTCTTTCTCAGGAATTATATGTTTTCTTTCTATACACAACACTAAAGTGACAGGCTCATTGGACTGCAGATGAATTGGTTCATGACATCCTAAAACATGATTAATTCACACTTCTTGTAGGCATGTCAGAGAGACTGAACAAATTTGAATGGTTAGCTCCCCAGTTTGTGTAAGTCACTTATAGCTTCATTGAAGTCAATGAGGTCAGACCCACTCACCCACACACACCTTATGTAAATCTGCCATTGTACTGTTGGCGTAAACGAGGCCAGGTACCCAGATGGTGTAAATTGGAATGTTGCTATTGAGCTGTTTCATTTGATGTGACCTGAGTATCTGTGCTGGTGGAGAGGCACATGGCAATATATGTGAAAGAAAGCACAGAGTCAAATGAAGTAAAAATCTTAAATGAACCAAAATGTACCATAGAATCTCTATGGATAGTAATTCCATGCTTGAATAATAAAAAACATAGCATTGCAGATATACTACCGACCACCTGACTACGATGGTGTAGTGACTATGAAATACTCAGGGAGATTAGAGAGGTTATAAAAAGAAAAAACCTCAATAATAATGGGACATGTGACGGAGAGACTGCCGATCATCAAGGCCTCGGATCGCTACCCCTTCCTGCTTTTCCATGTTGGCACCAATGATACTGCCAAGAATGAACTTGAGCAGATCACTGCAGACTACGTGGCTCTGAGAAGAAGGATAAAGGAGTCTGAGGCACAAGTTGTGTTCTCGTCCATCCTCCCTAGTCAGGGAAAAGGCCTGGGTATAGACAGTTGAATCGTGGAAGCCAATGAATGGCAACACAGGTGGTGTCGGAGAGAAGGCTTTGGATTCTTTGACCATGGGATGGTGTTCCAAGAAGGAGGAGTGCTAGGCAGAGATGGGCTCCACCTAACAAAGAGAGGGAAGAGCATCTTCGCAAGCAGGCTGGCTAACCTAGTGAGGAGGGCTTTAAACTACGGTCACCGGAGGAAGGAGACCAAAGCCCTGAGGTAAGTGGGGAAATGGGATACCGGGAGGAAGCATGAGCAGGACAGCGCAAGAGGGGAGGACTCCTCCATCAGACTG
>NC_059084.1:54734258-54889142 GCF_020497125.1 Mauremys mutica | reverse complement strand
ACCTCCCTAGGTAACCCATTCCAGTGCTAAAGGAAAAAGGATGGCTCAACACCTTAGAATCAAAAGAATTTCTTTGTACAGGACAACACCAGTTTTCCCAAGAGCTCTGGAAATATCAAAACACCTTAAGGGAAAACGAGGTTTTAGATAAAGACAGAGCATTTCACACCAAGTATTGTTGCTCTGGATGCAGATGACAATTGTCTAACCAGGGATCACTGAGTTGTATGGTACAAGACTCTACTCGGTTTGGCCTGTAGGAGGTCATCGAACATTACACAAAAGAAAACCTCAAACTTTGGATACCGACCCACTCCCGAAACGCACACTCATATCCACCATAGATTGCATTAGTATCCAAGTCTGGGACAGACTGTAAGAGGACATGACCATAGGTAGCGACAGTGCTAGAATCCAGAACTTCATTCTGACGAAGGTTATCTCTCCAGCCCCATAAAGCACCCCAAACAATTATGATTGTGAGTTCATAGCAGCCCAGCCTGCAATCAGTGCAGACGGTCCTAGAGCTGGATCCCACATCCTGACCAATGGCGGGGCTGAGCTGCCGGTTACAGAAGGACTGGAGCCTCCAACCCCTGCAGTGTGCAGCCTCCCTGCTCACCACCCAAACCCTGCCCCCGATACATGGAAACGGGGCCCAGGAGTCCGCGCCCACCCCCACATGCCCTCCAGCTACAAATAGAACCCACAAAACTCAGGAGAGACTACAGGTCAAGGAGGCAAACCCAGCCTGGCCAGTATCCCCTGTCAAGAGCTGCAGATGGAGGAGAAGCCAACCACCACCCTTGCAGGACCCCGGGAGGGACCCAGTGGCTCGGGGAGCATGGGCAAGGTGACTCCCTTCCCACTCTCCCTCCCCGGGACAACCCAGTGCCGGTATTTCCTAAGCATCACCTTGGGTAGTTAGCTATAAGGATTAACCTAAGGCAATTTATCACATTAGGCAGTCCTCATCAACAAAACTTTAAAGAGACATAGACAATGACATTATTTCACCCAAGGAATTCATCTAAATGTTAATATTCCCTTTGATCTCTGAATCAATATCTATAGTAATAGACAGGGGCTGTCTGTTTACATGGCTAACATTTAACAAGATATGAGTACACACATACAATTAGTATCCACCTCTAATTTCTAACAATATACCGTAGGTTTGCATTTCAAAGTTTTAGCCTATCTACCATGAAATGGACCCAATTACCATTGATGTACTTTGCTAACATGTCTCTACAGGTTGATTCTGGGTCATTTAGCCTGCAGGATGCTTAGCCTTTTCTGGCTGTGCATCACACTTTGTATAAAATTCATTGCAATTATATAACAGTGGTACAACAATGACTTGCATGGTCATATTTTAATCAGCTAATGTCACATTCTCAAAGACTGAAGACTAGATGTCTCAAGGTGGGCAGCCAAAACTAGCAAGCCACCACACTAGAAACTTTAGGCCCAAATTCTTGGGGAGTCCCTTCTATACAGAGCTCTGTTGAGTTTTAATCACTTCATGGGTGTCCATTCAACATGGCCTAGATTAATAGATTCCAAGGGCAGAAGGAAAATTATTGGGAAAAAATTCCTTCCCTTTGAAGAACATGCCCATGTCCCTGGTGACTCAGCAGCTGGCTGTAATGACACCAACCCACATTGCAGGTAAAAGAGCACTCCTGTATTTTGTCAATATGTTACATGACCCTAAAAATGTCACCAGAATAACAAAGTTCCAGGGTTTTAATTTTGAAACTATGGGTGGAGATTTTCAAAGGCCACATAAGGCTTTGGGTTGCCCAATCTCCTTTAAAATTATATGTAATTTGATAGCCAAATTACCAAGGCAACCTTGAAAATCTCAATGATGATCACACTGACTCCAACATAAGCATAAAACCAGGATGGACTGTCCAGGGTGATGGTTTCTTCTTTGGTTGTTGCAAAGCCCTGGTCAGGAATTTATTCCATCAGATGTTACCACGTTTGAGAAGCAGTGGCCTACTTTAATAAGACAGAGACTGAGATGCATGATTATGAGTTTGTGGCCTAATTCAACGAAAAAATCTCCCTGAATCTATTTCACTAGAGTTAGTGAAACCAATGTAGGTTGAAGGGATCATAATCTTCCACAAGTTAAAATAACTCAAAGTTTCTTTAAAGAATTCATAGACATTTAGTAATGTTAAAACAAAAACAAGAAAACTCTACAATTTTGGTGAGGATTTTGGCAACACTTTGTTTTCATCTTACAGGGAGTCAAAAATTAGAAGCTTCTGCTGGAAAATGTTGAGTTAGTGCTACTAATTTTTGTGAATTTTTATGAAAGACTTTTTTTTTTGTGCATTTGACAAACATTTTCACAAAAAAAAATCCAATATCAAAAAATGTTGACTGTAATGTTAGTAATATTTAAATGCTTTTTTTTTTTTACATTGAATGCTGGGGAAAAATATGTTGCATCGCAGGCGTACATGAACAAAGCTCAACAATCAGTGTGATTTGCAGCAAAGTCATTTATTTCTCTCCAGCATGCACTTATATACAATTAAGGTCAAGCAATCAAGCAATTGCTAATTGGTTAATAAGGTACACACAGGCACAACTGTAACTTCATTGGGTAATTGCCATTCTGTCTAACCTTCTAATTTATTATCCGGTTACTGCCTACCAGCAGATAAGAACTAGCCTCATCCTTGAAACTTGCATGTCAGTTTCCACACTCTCATGCAAAACAATCCCACACCTCCCCCCTTTTCTCATAATAAAAAAGGGAAGGCACAGCAAAACATTCCCAGCTCATAGCATCACATTACTACAATCTATTACACAGCAAAACTAAAAGCAAATCTAAACACCAGCTGCCTAACTAAACCGTAACAATATCTTCCGCAGTGCCCTACTTTTACCTATACATCCTTCCTCCAGGTAACGCAAGTGGCCCAAGGGGCCAGGAGGGTTCTGCCAATGTGCAAACAGCCACAAAGCAGATTTCCAATAAGGGCTTCCACTGCAGCAACATGGGGCAAGCAAAAGGCCGTAGTATTTATGGCACTCTGCGCCAAAATCAGCCAAGGCCGGACCCACTTCGCCGGAATCCACCTTGCTTACTGAATTCCCATTTCCCATGCAACTTATCTGATCCCAGTTAGGCCACCTGGCATTTGCCTCGCTCTGGCAGTTCCCTACTTTCTCATAAACAACTTTATCTCATCCCTCTGTTCTTGTGACCACGCTGCTGTAATTTTCCACCAAGGCAGCATAGGGAAGATGCAAACCGGACTTCTCCCCCCTATTCTTAAACACAACAAAAAAAAATTAAAAACATCCAATAAACTACACCAAACTTATAGCAAAAGGCGTGCAAAACAAACAAACAACAAATAATCTATCTTATGCTATAGGGCTCACCTATAACCATGCAATTCTCAACATATAACACCAACAACATCAAACACAACAAACATAAAGTAACAAGGGTAAAACAAAAAAAAAACGGTGTAAAGTCTGCAGGGTTCCCCCATTCTCTATTGCACACCAAATTGTGACAAAATTTCTATTACCAATCCATCCCTCATGTGTCAGGTGATCAGACTGACACTGAGGGGGGATTCACAGCAGAAAACACAACATAAACCACATAAACATCTCAACAACACCACAACAATTCTGGCCAGAAAACACATATCACAAACAAACATAAAACATAAATGTAAACTCTATAAATAAATGCATGGTACATTAAATGCTATGCAGCTAACACCAATTTTCTTTAATATCTAAAAAACAAAAACAAAACTACCCCTACTGGGCAAGCAATCATTACATACAATATACAAATACCCTTATTACTATCAGCAAAAAAAAAGGGAAATTACATCATCAATTAAATCATTTACAATAATACAATTGCTTCCTAGCTTACCTCTAAAATCCAAAGCTAATCACAGCTTAAAATTTCTTACTATTAACTTCTGCTTTTAAACACTAAAAAAACCATCACCACTTATATGCCCATAAAACCTAATACAATCTCAATTACATAGCACTATATACATTCTTCAGCTAATGCAACAAAAACTAATTTCTTTGCCTAAAATTTATTTACAAACATTCCAAAACACCAAAAACTTTACTCTTTAGCATCTTTACAAAATTCAACTGCTATTCCCTCTAGCAATCACAGAGTTAACTTTTTACTCTGCCTTAAATTACTCGCTTGTATTTCAACAACCACCTGTCTCAACTAAATCACCATTCCAAGTATCCCCCTGAATATTTGAAATTCCCAAGTTTGTTGTCTGTTGTCCGCCGCCTGGGCCCGATCCTTTTTTTCCTCTTGCTAAACCGTTCTTTTCATAAATACCAACTTATCCCACTATCAATTTAGCTAGGGGGGTGTACTTCTTAACTAGCCCCCACCCTTCGAGTCTCTACTACAAGCAATTATCTGTACTTTCCCACCATGGGGGCCACATCTAATATCAAGCAGTCTACAACGGCCAATAATCAGCACATAACACAAAATTAACAAAAATCTAATAAGGCTAACAAAAGCACTTTACATAAAGGTACTTTGGGTCACATAAATTCAAAGCCATTCTCCCAAATTACCTAAATTTATGCCTAAATAACCCACAACTCCCCCCTTGAGAATACTCAGCAAACCTTTTGGCTGAGTTTTCTCAAACTTGAAAAACAACAAACAATTAAACTCTAGAAAGCTGGGGTAATTAGTTCCACAATCATCCTCCCCATGAACCCGGCAGGGGTTCAGTATGTGAGAGCCCTCACCCCCCAACCCAACCGGTCCACATGCTGGGGTTAGTAATGGGGGGGGTAATATCATTCACAATCCAATTAGGGGGGGGCAATACATGCTAAAAAAAAATGTATCCAAAACACAGGGCGCAGCCTGTAAAATAAATCCCAAGATCCAATTGACATCACATTTCTCAGCAGGAGTCCCAAATTTCTTCCTGCCAGTGTACAATTCTTTGTTTCTTCACCAGGGTCAGTTCTCAATGTCTTTTTAATCAGGAATTTCTGGACTTTGACAATATCAACAACGTGAATGTTTTTTCTTCTTTTCCACCACCGTCGTGGTTCAGCTTCTACGGGGGAAACTTACCAGGACATCATCCTGTAGTAATTTTGCTTCTTTCAAAAAACAACAAAAAAAAAAATCCAATAACACAATGGGGGCTGCAGCGGACAAGGGAGAGGTTAACCAGCACGTTACCTTGTCCTTTTTTCCTGCTGTTTAAAAGCACAATAAAACTAAAAAATAATTAGGCCAATCATCAGTAGAAAAATTCTCCTGATGTGAAGGGGTCCTTTGCAATAAAATCATGGGTCCAGGCAGTCAGTCTCCTGGTTGCAAAATTGGCAGGGCTGCTAGGATCTTTGGGCAGCTCTTCCATACCTGTGAAAGGAGACAGCTAACACATTCCGTTAGTGCCTGGCAGGATTTTGCAGCACTCATTAGCTTTTTTGGGCCCAGTCAAGCTCTCTTTAGTCTGGGCTGTTCGCCAAGTCTTAGCTGTCCTTGACTGGGGCGAGAAAAGAATGAGCTTTTCTTCGGTTAAATCATTTTGTTCTCTCTCCTTCCCTGCTTGGCTTCTTTTAATCTGTGCAGCCTGTGTCAGAACACCCAGCTGTTGCTGCTCATACCGGAGAAGCATAACGGTTTTCCCGGCACTGTCCCCGGCTCAGACCAGCCAGCGTGGGACGCCTTCTCCGGGCTCCTGCCAAAACAACTTACTTGCTTGTAGGTCCGAACGACCTCCGGGGCCACGGCACGAGCCTCTGCCTGCTCCATGCACTCCAAAGTTTTCCCGTCCAGGGCTCGCTTGCAGCGGAGCACCTCCTCACGTGCCTCTGCCTGCTCCCCCTCTTTCCACAATGATCCAGCTGGAAGACCTTGCATTTGATTTAACTTATTATAAATGGCCTGCAGCTGTTGACCCTGGCACTCCATTTTTCTTATAAAAGACATTAAACTGGGTAAACTGAATAGGCGTAGTCAAATTGGGATAGACCTGTGATGGCACGTGTCTCACCCGAGCCTCCTTTATTTCCCCGCATTCGTGACACCCCCAGGTCCCGTGGACACGGCATGGCTTGGGAGGGGGTGCATACGGCAAAGCTGTTTTCATAGGCTCGGGCGTATTGGAGGGTAGTGGAACCATAACAGGGCAACATTATCCAGGTCGGAAGCCAAAGGTATCACCGTGTCCTTGCTACCGAAAAACTCCCTGGCTCCAACCGACAACACAGAAGGCATTTCGGGCGTTGGGCAGAAAAGCTTAAAAAGGGCCGCCTGCACTCCTGCCTCGGCCACGAGAGTTTTTACTATCTTCTTTGTCTTATTCCATACTGGACTCAGGGAAAAGGCTTCCTTATCGCCCTGAGCCACCGACTTCCAAAGCTTGGAGCCTAGCCGCTCCCACACAGTTTTATTAAAAATTGTACTCGGCTTAACAGAAGGTTCCCTTCTCTGTCCCCACCACAGCAGGCGGGATAACATATCAAAGGGGAGCCTTTCTCCCTGCCGCTTCATAATGTGCAATAAAGGCTTCTGTGTTATCTTTTCTTCAGCTGATACAGAGATACTCACGTTAGCTGCTCTGCCCTTCACCACCGCGGCTTATAGCCGCTCTCCTCAGGGCTCAGGTGCGCCTCTCTTTTCGGACGCCCGGGGGCTTCTCCAGCACTCCCCGTCGCGGCTCCCAGCCGCCCGCCTCTGGGCTCAGGCTCCTGGCCGTTCGCCTCTGGGCTCAGGGCTTCTCCGCCTGGGTCAGGCCACCGACACTTTCATTCGATACGAATCACGTCGGGGTCACCATTTGTTGCATCGCAGGCGTACATGAACAAAGCTCA
Source organism: Mauremys mutica (assembly GCF_020497125.1). NCBI lineage: Eukaryota > Metazoa > Chordata > Testudines > Geoemydidae > Mauremys > Mauremys mutica. Next base: position 54,882,251 of record NC_059084.1, on the reverse strand, counting down.
ACAATCAGTGTGATTTGCAGCAAAGTCATTTATTTCTCTCCAGCATGCTCTTATATACAATTAAGGTCAAGCAATCAAGCAATTGCTAATTGGTTAATAAGGTACACACAGGCACAACTGTAACTTCATTGGGTAATTGCCATTCTGTCTAACCTTCTAATTTATTATCCTGTTACTGCCTACCAGCAGATAAGAACTAGCATCATCCTTGAAACTTGCATGTCAGTTTCTCACACTCTCATGCAAAACAATCCCACAAAAATAGTGAAATTTTCATAATTCTCTAGAAAAAAAACCCAATAACTGTTGGAAATTTGAATGTTGGAAAAGTTCCTAACAGCTCTAATCTTCTGTCATTGGTCTTTGCCACTCAATACTTAGCGTCCCGGTGTTCTTAGAGAAGTAAAAGCTCCTGTTGAAAGCATCCTTCACCATCTCATGGACCTTTTTGTTCCTCAGGCAGAATATGAAGGGACTGAGGAATGGTGTCAGTATTGTGTTGAGCATGGCAACCCACTTCCTGGGCACCAGTAACGTGCTCTTGGTTGGACGCACATGGAGGATGGTGGGAGTACCATGACCCCAGATGACCATTCTGATGTACATGACACACATGGAGAAGACCTTTGGGCATTCCTCAATGGATAGGATCCTCACAATGGTCACTCTGATGAAGGAAAACACCCCCACCATCTTCAGGAGTGAAGAGAGGATGACGACAGTGACAAAAAGGAAGTTAAGGAGCTCAGTGAGGTTGAAGAGCTATGCACCAATGTAGGTCAGCCTCAGCAAGGGGGCTCTGTTACTGAAGTGAATGATGATAGTGAGATTTTCAAAGTGGACCCAGGAAGTTAGGAGCACATTTCCAGCTGTAAATCAATGGGATTTGGGCACCCATCTCTCTTAGGCCCCTTTGGAAATTCCAGCCTATTTGGATAACATGAGCATGCAGGTACTTTAGATAAAAATCTATAAAGGACAAAAACTCTTCAGCGACAGGGTATAAACCATTGACCACTCGATGGGGTCAGGGAAAAACTTTCTCATGGACAGATTATTCCAGTGCTGCCCACTGTCAGAGAGAAGATACTGGACTGGATGATCCAGTTAGCTAATCCTATGATCAAACACAATCAGATTTTTTAAATTAAACACACAATGATCTACTCAAATTCATTCAATTTAATTTAATTGCTCATTACTGAAACTGGTGAAAAATAAGAATTATATTTTTGCAGGATTATATTTTGTGCCATTGTTTTGTTTCCATTGAAATATTCCATGATATTTTTAAGTATCAGAGGGGTAGCCATGTTAGTCTGGATCTGTAAAAGCAGCAAAAAGTCCTTATAGACTAACAGATGTATTGGAGCATGAGCTTTCATGGTGAGTACCCATTTCGTCGGATGCATGTAGTAGAAATTTCCAGAGGCAGGTATAAATATGCAAGCAAGAGTCAGGCTAGAGATAACAAGGTTAGTTCAATCAGGGAGGATGAGGCCCTCTTCTAGCAGCTGAGGTGTGAACACCAAGGAAGAAGAAACTGCTTTTGTAGTTGGCAAGCCATTCACAGACTTTATTTAATCCTGAGCTGATGGTGTCAAATTTGCAGATGAACTGAAGCTCAGCAGTTTCTATTTGAAGTCTGGTCCTGAAGTTTTTTGCTGCAGGATGGCTACCTTTAAATCTGCTATTGTGTGTCCAGGGAGATTGAAGTGTTCTCCTACAGGTTTTTCTATATTGCCATTCCTAATATCTGATTTGTGTCCTAATTATCCTTTTATGTAGGGACTGTCCAGTTTGGCCGATGTACATAGCAGAGGGGCATTGCTGGCACATGATGGCATATATAACATTAGTAGACATGATATTTTTGATGGGGAAGAAGAAGAAGAAGAAGAAGAAGAAGAAGAAGAAGAAGAAGAAAGGGAAAAAAACAAACTAGAAACTGAAAAGATTTTGGCTTTTGAAAATCATTTCTACGTACTTTTTGGTAAGTATTTTCAACTTGTGGAAAAGATTTCTGTTTTTGAAAAATGTTACTAAACACTGAATTTCTTTTACAAAAGAGTTTTCCATCTCCAGGTTTTCATTACCCCTCTCTCAGAAAATTAAATCCAAAATGATATATTTTCTGCCCCCAAATAACTTTTAGTGAAACCCAATTGTTCATTAAAATTCAGTTTGGATAGACATTTTTGAACATCTTAACTGATTATGAATTATCTGCCAAACTGTAATTATTATCCCCATTTTACAAATGATGAACTGAGAAATGCTGAGGTCAAGTGACTGAAGAAAGTCAGAGGAATAGCTCAGGATGTACTGGCCCCTAGCCCTTTACAACTACTACTATAATATAATCCCTTAGAATCAGGGAAATGTGAGAGTTACAATATAAGGATTTCGAAGAAGAAGTGAGGACAGATAATACAGATGAATAAGAACCATTCTAAGGACAAACCTTGACTTGAAGAATTTGATTTAAGCCATTAACATGGAAGTGGTACCGATAACTTGGTGCAATGCCTGAGTGATCAAGTGGAATCAAAAGGAAAAGCTAAAAAAAGATATCTAAGCAAGACAGCTCCTGGTGATACACAGAGTATTGAATATGAGTCAAGACCCGGACAGGATGTACAGCCAGCGATGCAATGTGTGTGCTGTCTCTGGAAGAAGCAACTGACAATGAAGAATATAACATCAAAATGCATGAGGAGTCTGCCAGAGAAAACAGATCACCTTGTTGCAATACCAATCAATGGGTGAACATGCATCCCAGCCCAAGAAAGCATAAAAGAAGGGGAAAGCAAATCACCAAGGAAATCCTAGAAAGATTTACACAGAAACCAATGCATGAACAGTGGTGGAGACAGATCAAACTCCTTAGCAATAGAAGATTCACAGACTCATGGCTTGTAGAAGGATGCCTTAAAAGAGAGGCAGGGAGCCCCCGTTATGAGTGCACAAGAGCTGTCCTTAAGGCTTAACAACATTTGAAATCAAATTGGCTGAGACAACTGCTCCCCAATCTGCAGAATGTCTTCCAAAAAGGAAGAGATGGTGGAGCACGTGTCGAACACCTGCAGGAGCCTGGCTGGGAGAGTATATATGAACAGACACAATGAGGTTTCCACCTTTCTGCACTGAAGCCTCTCTGGATTTAAATTAACCATATGGTGTTACGATCAATGAATCAAAGACGCTTTAGAGAATGAAAAGGGTCTGGGCTCTGGTAATTGTCGCAGGACAAAGACTGCAGTCAAAGAGACTGGACACAGCTGTTTTAGACAAACAAGCCCATGTTAATTGATACTGCCAGAGGAGCAGACAGAAACATGGAAAAAGAACGAGAGGAGGGCGAAGTTTGAAGATCTCTCCCACAAAGTGCAATGATTATGAGCAAAAGATTATCCTGGTGATTACTGGAACCGTCAGAGCGATCCCTAAGGATATGAATGAGCTGATCAAGAATGAAAGACATCACAGTCTATGACCTCCAGCAGACAGTGCTCTTTAGTCAAAGCTAAATGAGGGCATTTGAGCTACTAAAATGCAAGCTTTCTCTGGTGGGTTTAACAAAACTTCTAACCAAAAACCTGTGGAGTCTGTCGTGGCCAGGATTCACTGGTGACTCATGGGGATAAATTTTAGACAGTAGTTTTCCCTTTTGTCTGCTTAAACATCTTGTGATCCCAATGGTCCCTTCTGGCCTTGGAATCTGTGAATCTATGAAAGGAAATATAACAAAAACAAATTATTATTATTAATAATAACTAACATTCCTATGCTGTAATACTGAGGGGTAACAATAATACAAATCTGTATGATAGTGCCCTTGAGAGCTGTGGCCCACTGCACTAGGTAACACACAAAGAGCTCACAGTCTAAATAGACAAGATGGGCCAAGGGTGGGAAAGGAAACAGAGACCCTGAGTTGAAGGTTGTTGCGTAACTGGAGTGAGTAGAACCCAGTAATCCTAACACAGAAGCTTAGAAACTCCCAGCTCTGTATGGTTTTGCTCTGAGCCCTCTCTGACTTTTGAGTATGAGCATCTTATGGTTTTTGCCTCTTAAGGGGCGCCTCTGCAAACCCCACTTGTATTTCATTGCAACAGCAAACTTACCGTGCCGGTGTGTGTGGAATCCTCCCAACTCTTCTCTCCTCCAACACCAGCCTCCTGGTTTATATGGTATTTATTTTCCTCACGTAGTATGTGTGGGAGTATACACAGAGATGGACCCACTGAGTGTCAAAAGATTATGAGTGTAGACATACAGAATCATTTCCTTTGTTGAGAGAAATTTCTTGTAAAATTTGTATTGACCATTATACTAGCTGCTGCACAAACACCTAGTGAGAGACAGCCCTGTGTCACACCGAATTTGTAATCTAAACACAGAATACAAGGGAGGGGAAACTGAGGCACAAAATGACGCAACTTGGGTCAGGTCACACAGCAGGTCAGTGTCAGGGCCAGGGATAAATGCCATGTCTCCTGAGTAGCAGGCCTGTGCCCCTACCAATTGGATCAGACTCATTGTTCTATACCCTACTGCCTCTCTGTAATTGTGATCACTTGAGTTTCTGGAAACTTTCAGGAAAACACAGTACAGTAACTTTGCCTCTGCTCCTGTGCTATGACGAGCTCCAGGGAGTGAGTGCCTGAAAGCCCTTAGGGGAATAGACATGGATAAATATCCTTCCAACAGTTAGACACACACAGCGTGTCTGCAGAGAGCAACAGGTCTCAGTGTATTTCCAGCAGGCGAGGCTCCATGTGAGCAGAGAATGGCCTGTCTTAATACAGTAATAGGAACTGTATTATCTTTAGATTGATAGATAAATAGCCAAAAGGAGGCTGGTGTTGGAGGAGAGAAGAGTTGGGAGGATTCCACACACACCGGCATGGTAAGTTTGCTGTTGCAATGAAATACAAGTGGGGTTTGCAGAGGCGCCCTTTAAGGGCAAAAATGTAAATGGACACTGTATTTTTTTCAGACTTTGAGTTTGGCTATGGAAGACTAAAGCAGCCCAGATCAGGGGTTACTTTAGGAAAGTGATGATAGAATGTTTTGTGCCTCAGTTTCCTCCCATGGAAAGTGGGGGAATTAATCACAATGACTCAGATATTTTTTTAAAAATGGATCAAGAAACCTGAATGAAAATTGCCCATAAGCATTACACACTGGTGTCTTCAGTTTGATAGTTCATGGGAGACATTATGGGGTCCATTTAGCAGAGCAGAGAGGTAGGGAAAGAGGGAACTATTCCAATACACGACAAACAGGGCAGAGATAAAAAAAATAGATCTCTCTCTCTCTCTCTCTCTCTCTCTCTCTGTCTCTCAGGGACAAATGAAAAACAAATGCAGAATCCATCTATCCACGTATTAATCTAATTATTTATTGTTACTTCTTTCTATTTATCTATATTCTTATTTCTTCTATTCTTTTGTTGCTACTTCTACCTAAGTTGCTAAGTTATCTTCCTTTCTATTAGTCTGATGTACATTATGTTCATTTTGTTGGTATAAATTGTCCCAGAGAGTCAAAGGTGTTGAATTCTTCCTGTCATGGTACAACACTGAACAGTCAAACATGCTTCCAGATTTTGGGTACAGAGACTGCAGCCTGTTTAGTCCCATGGCACATGCTCTGGAAAATCCATGCCAAAGATTGGAAATGTATTGAGTAGGATACACAAGGAAAAGAATCAAAGCAAGACATAAAGCATATTGAAATGGAAACAGAGTGGTTCTGTCAAACAACCGTAATTAAAACTCACCCAAATTCCTTTTTCAGAGAAAGGGTATTAATTAGAGCTTTTCTACGTGGTGCAGTAGTCAACGGGAGACGGGTGTATACTGTACTGTGCACTAGCTCGTCACACTCCCAAAGGATTCTAGGGTACACTGATGTAGTTCTGTTTCAAACAGTACTGTGTTAATGTGCACTAGGGATCTTTAGTGCAGGACAGCAGTGTCCACACGGACCAGTCAGTGCACAGCATGCTCGAGCATTTGCTGAATGTCAAGTGAACCCCTGTGAATGGTGGTTACTTTTTCTGCTTTTGAAAAGACTGACAGACACAAAGTGGGGAAACATAAGATTGGCTATATTGGGTCAGACCAATAGTCCTTCTAACCCAGTATTCTGCCTTCTGACAGAGGCCGGTGGCAGATGCTTCAGAGGGAATGAACAGGACAGGGCAATTTTCAAGTGCAACTAGATGCCTCATTCCTCATTTTTGAGTAGTTCTCCTGTTTGAAGTTACATGGTACTATGGTGGGCTTCTGTTGTGGTTACCACCCACCAACCTGTGCATATTAAATTCAATTATGCTATGGTCACTATCTCCGAGCAGTTCAGCTATATTCATCTCTTGGACCAGATCAAGAATTGCCTCTCCCCTTGTGGGTTCCAGGACTAGCTGCTCCAGAAAGCAGTCACTAGTGGGGTTTAGAAACTTTATCTCTGCATCCTGTCCTGAGGTGACATGTACCCAGTCAATATGAAGATAATTTGAAATCCCCCTTCATTACTGAGTTTTCTCTTGTTATAGCCTCTCTAAGTTCCCTGAGTGTTTCACAGTCACTATCACCACCCTAGTCAGGTGGTCTGTAGTATATTTCTACTGCTAAACCCTTATTATTCAAACATGGATTTACTATCTATGCCAATTCTATGGTACAGTTTGATTCATTTAACATTTTTACTCTATTTAAGTCTATACTTTCTTTCACATGTAGTGCCACTCCCCCACCTGCATGACCTACTCTGTCCTTCCCTGATATTTTATACCCTGGTATTACCATGTTCCACTGATTGTCATTGGTCCACCAAGTTTCTGTGATGTCAATTAAATCAATATCCTCCTTTAATACCAGCATTCAAGTTCACCAATTTTAGTGTTTAGACTTCTAGCATTTGTACAAGAGCGCTTATAAAATTTGTCAGTATTTAGTCATCTGCCTTCATGCGATGTAATTGAATAAGACTCTGATGCTTAGACAGTTGGTCCCAGGGCCGGCTCCAGACCCCAGCGTGCCAAGCGCGCGCTTGGGTTGGCGTCCCGCGGGAGGGCGGCAGGCGGCCCCCGTGGACCTCCCGCAGGCATGCCTGCGGAAGGTCCGCTGACATCGCGACTCCGCAGGCGTGCCTGCGGGTGGAGCCGCGGACTGGAGACCTCCAGAGTGCCCCACGCGGCGCACCGACGCAAATCCTAGAGCCGCCCCTGCCGGCAGCCATGGGTAGCCCAGAGCCTTTTAAATCCCAGCCGCGGCCAGGAGTCAGAGAGCTCTGCACTGCCCGCGGTGGGGAGCCCACAGCCCTTTAAATCCCAGCTGCAGCCGGGAATCAGAGGGCTCTGGGCTGCCGGCAGCCGCGAGGAGTCCAGAGCCCTTTAAATCCCAGCCGGTCCGGGAGTCAGAGGGCTCTGGGCTGCCTGCAACCGCAGGGAGCCCAGAGCCCTTTAAATCTCAGCTGCGGCTGGGAATGAGAGGGCTCTGGGCTGCCTGCAACCGCGGGGAGCCCAGAGCCCTTTAAATCTCAGCCGCGGCTGGGACTCAGAGGGCTCTGGGCTGCCGGCAATCGCGGGGAGCCCAGAGCCCTTTAAATACCAGCCGCGGCAGGGAATCAGAGGGGTCTGGGCTGCCCGCAGGGGCAGGGAGCCCAGAGCCCTTTAAATCTCAGCCGCGACCGGGAGTCAGAGGGCTCTGGGCTGCCGGCATCCGCGGGGAGCCCAAAGCCCTTTAAATCCAAGCCATGGCGGCGGCTGGGATTTAAAGGGCTCAGGGCTCCCCGCGGCTGCCAGCAGCCCAGAGCCCTTTGAATCCCACTGTCCCCCGTGACATACCTAGGGATGTATGGCCGACTCCACCGAATTGTCGCCGCGGGTGGGGGTGGCGGTCCCTGTGCCCATAGGGCGGCAGGCGCGTTTCCCCAGCGGCGCAATTCAGCGGCAGCTTCTATGTTTAGCTGAAGCCGCAGCGGACAGCTAAACATAGAAGCTGCCGCCGAATTGCTGCTGCCGCAGAAACGCAGGCGCCTGGGAGGGGGCAGTCTGTGTGCCCTTAGGGCGGCAGGCACGTTTCCGCGGCAGCGTCTATGTTTAGCTGTCCGGGGTGGCTTCAGCTAAACATAGAAGCTGCCGCCGAATTGCCACCGCCGCGGAAACACGCTGCTTGGGGCGGCAAAAACTGTAGAGCCGGCCCTGGTTGGTCCCCAACCTGTAGCAGTGCATGGGATTCTTCTGTCCTAAGTGCAGGACTCTGTACTTGTCCTCATTGAACCTCATCTGATTTCTTTGCGCCCAATCCTCCAATTTGTCTAGGTCACTCTGGACCCTATCCCTCTCCTCCAGCGTATCTACCTGTCCCCCCAACTTCTATCAACTTTATTAACTTCTATCCTCTCTTCTTTATGAGAGTACAGAGAATCCCCATTAATAAATCCTCCCCTATAGGATGTGTGTCTCCAAACCCTGTACTCCTCTGGTCCTGTTGGCTTTCCCCCAGCCCTTAGTTTAAAAACTTCTCAACAACCTATTTAATTTTACATTCAACAGTCTAGTTCTGTTTTAATTTAGGTGGTGCCCATTGTTCCTGTAAAGGCTTCTCCCTTCTCTAAAAGTTGTCTGGTTGCTAATGAACCTAAATTCCTTCTCTGTACAGCATCATCTCATCCACATATTGAGATCCTGTAGTTCTGCCTCTCTCCCTGTCCCTTTGCATGGAATTGGAAACATTTCTGAGAATTCTACATTGGCTCTCCTGGACTTTAATCTCTTACCCACAGCCTCCGTTTGGCTGGCCAGGACCTCTCTCTTTCCTTTGCCTATGTCATTGGTACCTACGTGTACCATGAGCACTGACTCCTCCTCAGCCCTGCATGTAAGTTGCTCTAGATATATTGAAAGGTCCACAGCCTTCACACCTAGCAAGGAGAAGATATAGGCTCATAAAGATGTGGAAAATACACCTCAACATAGCTGGTGACTGCCCTGTCACAGATGGATGATTTGGGTTGGTGGCAGGTCAGCCAGGACAACTGTTGCTCTGGATTCTGGCTCACTCCCCTGGTCTGGGACATCACATGGTGGGTCTGGTCAGGTCTCTATTTTTTTGCTGATCCTTGTCCGCCTGGGCCGAGCTGGATGGTGCTGTTGGTCTCAGGATCCGGTGAAAAGCCAACAGAGAGGATGATAGTGGGGGAGGGAAATGGAGGGGAAACAAGAGCAGGAGCTCACATCTATTAAGTCTATGGTCCTCACTGGTCTAGCGCTGATGGCCAGGCATATCCCCTGGTGACTTGTGGTCTGGTTGTACAAGGGCTCATGAACAAAGGACAGAGTCTCTGGAGTTGAAGGAAAGTCCTGTCAGTCTGTCCCCTGGGAATCTCCCAAGAGTCTGTTCCCCAGTTGAGGCCCCCATCTTTTTAAGGATGAAAAAATGGGACTGTGGTCAGACAACCCCATTGGCTTATTATATTGTCCCCCAGTTAGGTCTAGTTTCCAACACACACATTTTGGTTTCTCTTCAATGAAGTTACAATGCAGTCTTTAATTACATGACTATGTATTACATTTTCCAGGGGACCTCTGCCTTGTTCTGTGCACGGGATGGACAGGGCTCACTGAGTAAGCTGCTTTTCAGTATTTTGTTTTCTCCTCATTCTTCAGTGTGTGGCCCCAGGCCTTATTCACCGCACACTACTCTAACCTTGCTCCTAAGAGAAAATAATTGATTTTTATCTTGATATTTTCTATGTTGCTCATCAATACAGCATCTGATTGCTTTGTTAGAGAGCTGGTCAGGAACCAGCAAGTCCATTTCATGGGATAGGCTGTGATTTGAAAATTTGTTTCCATTCCAAATTGTAATCAAATTTCAAAATTTCCCTTGGAAAGATTTTTTTTTTTAGTTTGGGTGTCGATTCAAACATTACATTTCAGTAAAACTGAAGCATTTTGTTCAATTTTCAATGTTTTATTTTTTACTTTAAATCTTATTTTAGATTATTTTTATCTCCTTTTTTATTTTGTAAATTGACTCCTCATGCCAAATGTCAACTCCAGTCTCCAAAGCCTGGTCACGCTAGAGCTTAAAATGAGCAAAACAGCTTATTTTTCCCCTGGCTTCATTCTTGGAAATCTCTCAAGTGTTGTGAGCTAGACACCTGACATAGAAAATAGCTACTTCAGTGGTTAAAGTCTGGTAAAGTTATAAGCAACAGAAAACAGGTCTTTATAAAGAGAAGTGTCAGGCAACATTAATGAGACAGCATTACCAGCCCTACCTAAAATAATGTCAATCAATACCCAAATGCCAAATAATATTTTGTGTACCCCAATGACTTTAATGGGGGATGGATTGGGTGACCCTGCATATGAGTGTTCCAGAAAGGGTAATCATTAGTCCTTCTGAAATCTCATTTATCTTCTTCCTTGTCGATGCAACTTGTAATTGATTGAGTGGCAGGGAGAGGGAGAAAGGAAAGGATGGTGCTAAATCTTGCAGTTCATACACACGACAGACTATCACTGATATCAAAGGAAGTAAAATGCAGGACAATTCAAGAGAGCCCAGCTCGGTGGTGCCTTGAATCTTGACTGGATATTGATCCTGCAGCATTCTACTACTATTTTTGGTGTCAAATCTGAGGAACTGTCCCAGATTGAGGTGTCATCAGAGGAGGTTTTGTAACAAATTGATAAACGAAACATCAATAAGTCACCAGGACCAGATGGGATTCACCCAAGAGTTTTGAAGGAACTCAAATGTGAAACTGCAGAACTACTAACTGTAGTCTGTAACCTATCATCTATATCAGTTTCTGTACCAAATGACTGGAGGATAGCTAATGTGCTACCCATTTTTTTAAAAGGCTTCAGATGCGATCTTGACAATTACAGGCCAGTAAGCCTAATTTCAGTAATGGGGAAATTGGTTGAAACTATAGAAAAGAAAAGCATGATCAGACACATAGATGAATATGATTGGTTGGGGAAGAGTCAACATGATTTTTGAAAAGAGAGATCATGCTTCACCAATCTACTAGAATTATTTGAGGGAGGTCAAGAAACATGTGGACAAAGGGAATCCAGTGGATACAGAGTACTGAGATTTTCATAAAGCTTTTGACAAGGTCCCTCACCAAAGGCTCTTAAGCAAAGTAAGCTGTCATGGGATAAGAGGGAAAGCTTTCTCATGGATCAGTAAGAGGTTAAAAGATAGGAAACAAAGGCTAGAAATAAATTGTCAATTTTCAGAATAGAGAGAGGTAAATAGTAGTGTCATCCAGAGGTCTGTATTGGACCAGTCCTATTCAACATATTCATAAATGATCTGGAAAAAAGGATAAATAGTGAGGTGGAAAAATTTGCAGATGATACAAAACTACTCAAGATGCTTAAGTCCAAAGCACACTGTGAAGAGTTACAAAGAAATTAAGGGCAACAAAATGGCAGACAAAATTCAATGTTGATAAACGCAAAGTAATGCATATTGGAAAACATAATCCCCACTATACATATAAAATGATGGGATTTAAATTAGCTGTTACCAATCAAAAGGGAACTTGGAGTCATTGAAGATAGTTCTCCTAAAACATCTTCTCAATGTGCAGCAGCAGTCAAAAAAGCGAACAGAATGTTGGGAATAATTAGGAAAAAGATAAGATAATAAGACAGAAAATATCATATAGGCTCTATATAAATCCAGGGCACACCCACATCTTGAATACTACATGCAAATGTGGTCTCCCCATATCAAAAAAAGATAAATTGGAAGTGGAAAAGGTTCAGAAAAGGGCAACATAAATGATTAGGGGTATGGAACGCTTTCCGTATGAGGGGAGATTAATAAATCCGGGATTTTTCAGCTTTGAAGAGATGACTAAGGGGGGATATGATAGAGGTCTATAAAATTATGACTATTGTGAAGAAAGTAAAGGAGGAAGTGTTATTTACTCCTTGTCTCATATCACAAGAATTAGGGATCACCCAAAGAAATTCATAGGCAGCAGATTAAAAACAAACAAAAGGAAGGGTTTTTTTCACACAACACACAGTCACCCTGAGGAACTCTTTGTTGGAGGATGTTCTGAAGATGAAGAGTATAACAGGGTTTAAAAAGGAACTAGATATGTTCCTGGAGGATAGGTTCATCAATGGCTATTAGCCAGGATGGGCAGGGGTGGTGTCCCTAGTCTGTGTTTTCCAGAAGCTGGAGAATGGGTGATAGGAGGTGGATCACTTAGAATCATAGAATCATAGAATATAAGGGTTGGAAGGGACCTCAGGAGGTCATCTAGTCCAACCCTCTGCTCAAAGCTGGACCAATCCCCAACTAAAACATCCCAGCCAGGGCTTTGTCAAGCCTGACCTTAAAAACCTCTACGGAAGGATATCCCACCACCTACCTAGGTAACCCATTCCAGTGCTTCACCACCCTCCTAGTGAAAAAGTTTTTCCTAATATCCAACCTAAACCTCCCCCATTGCAACTTGAGACCATTACTCCTTCTGTCATCTGCTACAACTGAGAACAGCCTAGGTCCATCCACTTTGGAACCCCCTTTCATGTAGTTGAAAGCAGCTATCAAATCCCCTCTCATTCTTCTCTTCTGCAGACTAAATAATCCCAGTTTCTTCAGCCTCTCCTCATTAATCATGTGCTCCAGCCCCCTAATCATTTTTGTTGCCCTCCGCTGGACTCTTTCCAATTTTTCCACATCCTTCTTGTAGTGTGGGACCCAAAACTGGACACAGTACTCCAGATCAGGCATCGCCAATGCTGAATAGAGGGGAATGATCATGTCCCTCTATCTGCTGGCAGAGCTCCTACTTATACAGCCCAAAATGCCATTTGCCTTCTTGGCAACAAGGGCACAATGTTAACTCAAGTCCAGCTTCTCGTCCACTGTAACCCCTAGGTCCTTTTCTGCAGGACTGCTGCCTAGCTATTCGGTCCCTAGTCTGTAGCAGTGCATGGGATTCTTCCATCCTAAGTGCAGGACTCTGCACTTGTCTTTGTTGAACCTCATCAGATTTATTTTGGCCCAGTCCTCTAATTTGTCTCAGTACTCTGTAACCTATCCCTTCCCTCCAGCGTATCTACCGCTCCTCCCAGTTTAGGGTCATCTGCAAACTTGCTGATGGTGCAATCCACGCCATCCTCCAGATCATTAGACAAGATATTGAAAAAAAATGACCCTTGTGGCACTCTGCTTGATACCGGCTGCCAACTAGACATGGAGCCATTGATCATTACCTGTTGATCCTGATGATCTAGACAGCTTTCTTTCCACCTTATAGTCCACTCATCCAGCCCATACTTCTTTAACTTGCTGGCAAGAATATTGTGGGAGACAGTATCAAATCTTTGCTAAAGTCAAGGCATAACACATTCACTGCTTTCCCCTCATCCACAGAGCCATATATCTCATTATAGGTTACTCAGGCATGACTTGCCCTTGGTGAATCCATGCTGACTGTTCCTGATCACTTTCCTCTCCTCCAAGTGCTTCAGAATTGATTCCTTGAGGACCTGCTTCATGATTTTTCCAGGGACTGAAGTGATGCTGACTGGCCTGCTGTTCCCCGGATGCTCCTTCTTCCCTTTTTTAAAGATGGGCACCACATTAGCCTTTTTCCAGTCATCCGGGACCTCCCCTGTTCACATTGAGTTTTCAAAGATAATGGCTAATAGCTCTGCAATCACATCCGCCAACTCCTTTAGCACCTTTGGATGCAGTGCATCCAATCCCATGGACTTGTGCATGTCCTGCTTTTCTAAATAGTCCTGAACCACTTATTTCTCCACAGAGGGCTGGTCACCTCCTCCTCATACAGTGCTGCCCAGTGCAGCAGTCTGGGAGCTGGCCTTGTTTGTGAAGACAGAGGCAAAAAAATCATTGAGTACATTAGCTTTTTCCACATCCTCTGTCACTAGGGTGCCTCCCACATTCAGTAAGTGGCCAACACTTTCCCTGACCTTCTTCATATTGCTAACATACCTGTAGAAACCCTTCTTGTTATTCTTAACATCCCTTGCTAGTTGTAACTCCATTTCTGATTTGTCCTTCCTGATTTCACTTCTGCATGCCTGAGCGATATTTTTATTCTCCTCCTTGGTCATTTGTCCAAGCTTCCACTGCTTGTAAGCTTCTTTTTTGTGTTGAAGATCAGCAAGGATTTCACTGTTAAGCCAAGCTGTTCGCCTGTGTCATAAACAGATAGCTAAGGGTTAATGCCTGTTTTACCTGTAAAGGGTTAAGAAGTTCACCTAGCCTAGCTGACACCTGACCAAAGGGACCAATGGAGGAACAAGATGTTTCAAAAGGAAGGAGGGAAGTTTCCTTTGTTTAGTCAGTTTTCAGTTTCAGCGGGAGTGAAAAAGATCAAGAAACGAGCCTCTTATCAGAGTAGTAAGTTTTAGAAAGGAATAAATAGGTTTATGTTTATTTTCTTTTGTACTTGTCTTGGTGCAAATTAAGGGAATTATCAAATTTGGGTATTCTTGTGTGTATTAAGATTTTTGCCCAGGGGAACATACTGTGTTTTCAAGTTATTGTTTGTGAGATTAGCTGATATGCTGTCTCCCAGAGGTTGTTTTTTTTCTTTCTTTTACCTTTCTTTTCTTTAATTAAAAGTCTTTTTAAGAACCTGATTGATTTTTCCTTTTTTTTAAGATCTAAGGGGATTGGAACTGGACTCACCAGGAATTGGTGGGGGAAAGAAGGGAGGATGGTTAAATTCTCCTTGTGTTAAGACCCAAGGGATTGGATCTGGACTCACCAGGGAATTGGTGAAGGAGTCTCTCAAGGCTACTCAGGGAGGGGAAGGTTTTGGGGGGAAAAGGAGTGATCCAGACACTGAGAATTCTGGATGGTGGCAGCGATACCAGATCTAAGCTGGCAATTAAGCTTAGAAGTGTCCATGCAGGTCCCCACATCTGTACCCTAAAGTTCAGAATGGGGGTGAGACCCATGACAGCATGCCATATTTACTATTCTTTCGACACACTGGGATGGCTTGTTCCTGCAACCTCAATAAGGATTCCCATACTTCTTGTCAAACTGTCTGTACTGGGCTATCTTGATTATCATTTCAAAAGTTTTTTCTCTTACTTAATTGGCCTCTCAGAGTTGGTAAGACAAATCCCACCTTTTCATGCTCTCTGTATTAAATATATATCTCCTCACTATATGTTCCATTCTGTGCATCCGAAGAAGTGGGCTGTAACCCATGAAAGCTTATGCTCAAATAAATTTGATAGTCTCTAAGGTGCCACAAGTACTCCTGTTCTTTTTGCAGATACAGACTAACACGGCTGCTACTTTGAAACCTAAAATACAGCCAGCTCTCCTGGACTCCTTTCCCTCTCATGTTGTTCTCCCTGGGGATCCTATCCATCAGTTCCCTGAGGGAGTCAAAGTCTGCTTTTCTGAAATCCAGGGTCCGTATTCTGCTGCTCTCCTTTCTTCCTTTTGTCAGGGTCCTGAACTTGACCATCACATGGTTACTGCCTCCTGGAGTCCCATCCACTTTTGCTTCCCCTTCTAATTCTTCCTGGTTTGTGAGCAGCAGGTCAAGAAGATCTGTGCCCCTAGTTGGTTCCTCCAGAACTTGCACTTAGAAATTGTCCCCTACACTTTCCAAAAACGTCCTGGATTGTCTGTGCACTGCTGTATTGCTTGAGGTGATTGAAGTCCCCCATGAGAACCAGGGCCTGTGATCTAGTAACTTCTGTTAAGAATCAGAGGGGTAGCCATGTTAGTCTGGATCTGTAAAAGCAGCAAAGAGTCCTGTGGCACATTATAGACTAACAGACGTATTGGAGCATGAACTTTCGTGGGTGAATACATCTGACAAAGTGGGTATTAGTTAGTCTATAAGGTGCCACAGGACTCTTTGCTGCTTTAACTTCTGTTAGTTGCTGGAAGAATGCCTCGTCCACCTCACCCCCCTGGTCTGGTCTGGTCTGGTGATCTATAGCAGACTTGGTCACTGTAGGAAGACAGGATACAGGGCTAGATGGACCTTTGGTCTGACCCAGTATGTCTGTTCTTATGTACTTCTGATCTTGCTGCTATTAAGACCACTGTGCAGTTTTTCTGCAATTTTTAACAGTGGAATCGTATGGTGGAGTGATTAGGGTGAGTGGCTTGGAGTCAGGACTTCTTGCTTCTATTCCCAGCTCTGGTCTTAGCATGTAATCCAATGATTATGGGAGGAGTGGGGCAGTATCAGGACTCCTGGGTTCAAATCCACCCCTCTGAGAGAGCATGGGGTCATGGGTGCTATAGGTTATAGAAGCGAGAAAGCACCCTGGGACCTTTTTTGTTCTGTTATGGGTAGATAGTGTTCGGTCATGGCTAAAACAGCTGACTGGGATTCAGGATTTGTCCTGCATTCTGTTCCTGATTCTACAGTCAGTCATTGTATAGCCATGAGTGAGCTCTTTCACCTCCGTGGTAGATGCTACCCCCATTTGCAGCACTGTAAATGCAAAGAAATTCCACTGCTTTCAGTGACATTACCCGAGATTTACACTGGTGTATCTGACAGCACATTCTAACTCTCTGGTCTGCATTTTCCCATCTATGAAATGAAGATAAGATTCACCTAACTTTATACTTCATTGAGTGGAAAGGTATACAGACCCCTAAAAAGGAATTGGTCCTTACTCTGTTTTCCTTCAGCTTGATGTAAATCAGCAGCAATCTCATTCGGTCAATGGGCCTGACTATCTTCTCACTCTACCCAGTGTAAATCTGGACTAACTCCACTGGAGTCAGTGGTTCCTCCACTCCCCGTCCCATATTACACCAATCTGCAGAAGCCAAGGGTCTGACCAAGGGTCTCCTTCACAAAAGGAGAATTATTTTACTGATGTAATCCTGACCATTGCCCTTCTCCTTCCCTCCAGAGGCAGTGCATGATGTTCTGATGAAGAAAATGTCCAACCGAACCACCTTGACCCATTTCCTTCTCCTTGGATTCTCAGACATTTGGGAGCTGCACTTTGTGGTGTTCCTGGTGATTTATCTTGCAGTCCTGATGGGGAACCTTCTCATCATCACAGCCGTAGCCCTTGACCACCATCTTCACACTCCCATGTACTTCTTCCTGGTGAACCTGTCCATTATAGACCTCGGCTCCATCTCCGTCACCCTTCCCAAATCCATGGTCAATTCCCTAATCAACTCCCGCTCAATTTCCTATGCTGGATGTGTCACCCAAGTCTTTTTCCTCATCTTCTTGGTAGGAACAGATTTTTCCCTTCTTACCATCATGGCATACGACCGATACATCGCCATCTGCCAACCACTGCACTATGAGAGTGTGATGAACAGGAGAGCTTGTGTCCAAATGGCAGCCAGTGCCTGGATCGGTGGAATTCTTTACGCTGCACTGCACACCGGGAACACATTTGCAGTAACTTTCTGTGCAGGCAACATAGTGGATCAGTTCTTCTGTGAAATCCCCCAGCTCCTCAAACTTGCCTGCTCTGACTTGTATCTCGGTGAAATTGGGGCTCTCATCTTTAGTGCATGCATAGGCTTAATTTGTTTTGTTTTTATAATTGTGTCATATGTTCAGATCTTCAACACAGTGCTGAGAATCCCCTCTGAGCAGGGCCGGCATAAAGCCTTCTCCACCTGCCTGCCTCACCTCACTGTGGTCTCTTTGTCTCTTTTCACTGGCGTCTTTGCCTACCTGAAACCCACCTCCAGCTCAGCATCAGGTCTGGATCTCGTGGTGGCTGTTCTCTATTCTGTGGTACCTCCTATGATGAATCCGGTCATCTACAGCATGAGGAACAAGGAGATCAAATCTTCATTGAGGAGACTGACTGTGGGGAAGTTATTCACACAGAATTAATTTTCTTTCTTTCTCGAATAAATACTCTTTCAGTTTGTGTCTCCCAGTCCATGTCATTTATTTCCATGACAACATAGTTTATGCAGAAGTGGGCCAGATTCTGCTCTCAATTGCCCCCAGTGCAAATCCAGATTAATTCCACTGATGTCAATGTACTTGGGCTGATTTACATCATCAAAAGATCTGACCCAACCCTGGAGTTAAGATGGTGTGTATTTCATAGGAGGGAAGAATCAGCCTTTAATTCTGTGCCCAAGCAATACCTATTAAACTGTGTTGCCACTTACACCTGTTCCATGGACACTAGAAAGCAAAGATGGGAGCTTCTTTCCCTTTTGTGTATTAATTAAGGACAAAAGAGATCATCATGATAATCTAATCTGACCTCCTGCACATTGCAGGTCACAGAACAGCACCAACCCACTCCTGTAATAGACCGTTAGCCTGTGGCTGAATTACTGACAAATCATGGTGTAAACACTTCTAATTACAGAGAATTCACCATTTACACTAGTTTAAACCTACAAGTGACTCATATACCATGCAGCAGAGAAAGGTGAAAATCCCCCAGGGTCTCTGCCAATCTGACTCCACATATGGCTATCACTTAGACCTTTAGCATGTGGGCAAGACCCACCAGGCAGATTCCTGGGAAAGAATTATCTGTAGTAACTCAGACTCTTCCCCATCTAGTGTTTCATCTCCAGAAGGTGGTGATTTTTCCTACTGGTAGTTGCCAATGGCCACATACCTTTGTAGGGAGTCTCATCATGCCATCCCATCCATAAGCTTATCAATTTCAGTCTTGGAGTCAGTTAGGTTTTTTGCCCCCACTGCTCACCTTGGAAGGCTGTTTCACATGGCATCAATGGAGTCAGACTGGCATAAAACTGGCATATGTGAGAAAATAATCAGAGCTTAACATTTAGGGCTAGATCCTTAGCAAACCAGTGTAGTTCTATTCACTTTGATAGCGCTTAACCAATTTACACTCTATGGGGATCTGGATTCCTGATTTCAATGGAGATACATCCATTTACATCTATCCTTGATAGAAGCTACGTTGTGGTTGAACACAGGGCCTGTAGATTTTCAAGCAGGATCCCGTACTGCCTAGGCTACAAGCAGTAAGTAAACTAGTACAGAGACAAAAACAGACTCATAAGCTGCTGTACAAGCTCTGACCACTAAAGGTGATAATGAGCCACGCTGTGTTAGCCTGGGTTATGTGCACATTTCTGGAGTATGAGGATCTGAGTGACTGTGTGTACCTGAGAATAAACTGAAATAACAATGACATGGGATTAGTGGGAATGTCTTACCTCCAGGATGTGTGAGGTGAATTGAGTTCAGATAAAGCAGCTGCACAGAGTAACTTGTACAAATGCCACCCACTGGTCTCTCTGTGTTACAAATCCCCTCTGCGCCCAATCCCCAGAGTCCACGAGTCTGTCACGCCCCTACCAGGGAGCCTGCCTCTTTAGATCAAGCTGCAGGGACTCCCACCCTTACGTCTGGAGGTCCCTGGTGCAACCGCAAGGTACCAGCCAAGATGGTGACCATCATATAAGTGCAACAGGGGCCCTATTTCTATATTAATCATAGAATCATAGAATTGTAGGACTAGTCCAGTTCCCTGCACTCATGGCAGGGCTAAGTATTATCTGGACCATCCCTGACAGGTGTTTGTCTAACCTGCTCTTAAAAATCTCCAATGATGGAGGTTCCACAACCTCCCTAGGCAATTTATTCCAGTACTTAACCACTGTGACAGTTAACAGGTTTTCCTTACTGTCCACGCTAAACCACCCTTTCTGCAATTTAAACCCATTGATTCTTGTCCTATCCTCAGAGGTTGAGGAGAACAAATTTTCTCCCTCATCCTTCTAACAATCTTTTATGTACTTGGAATCTGCTATCATGTCCCTGTGACACTCTGGGCTCCAAAACAGTACCCTGGCACCCCCACATTTTCCATGGTGATATGACTATGATAGAAAGCAACAAAGAGTCTTGTGGCACCGTATAGACTAACAGACATTTTGGAGCATAAGCTTTTGTGGGTGATTACCCACTGCATCTGACGAAGTAGGTATTCACCCATGAAAGCTTATGCTCCAATACGTCTGTTAGTCTATAAGGTGCCACAGGACTCTTTGTAGCTTTTTACAGATCCAGACTAACACAGCTACCCCTTTGATACATGATTATGATAGGTTTTGTACAAAATATGCCTTATGAGGTATTATTTAAAAGATCATTAATATCCTGTTGTATTGTATGTGCTATCGCTATATGGGAAGTTATGAAGTTTGCTATGTGTGTGTTACTGAAATATATTGTAAGATTGGAAACACCTACAATCAGCCTTTCAGGTACAACAATGGAGAAGCCAGCCAACGTTGATGACCCATTAAGGACTATCACAGGATCTGTATACAATGAAGGCTTTTCAGAGGGAGCACATAGGGAATGGAAACTGCTTTACTCACATTATAAAAAGGATCTTTCCAGAAATTTGGAGGAAACTATAAAGGGGGGAAATAACATCATCACTTGGTCTCATTCCCCCCACAACTCAATGCCTGGAAAGACATCTTGTGGACAAAGACTTTGAATGGGGGAGGTGATCCCAGGCTGAAAAGAGGAATCCCAGTTTGTGTCTGAAGGAACTATACCATCATGATGAGACAGTGTTTGATTCAAATTCTTTCTCTTTTGTAGAACTCAGATTGTAATTTTGCTTTTATTTATTGGGTAACCAACTTTGATCTTTACACTTATTACTTATAATCACTTAAAATCTATCTTTCTGTAGTTAATAAATCTGTTTTATGTTTTACCTAAAACGGTGTTTTGCTTGAAGTGCTTGGAGAATCTGCTCAGTGTACAGAGGCTGGTACATGTCGACTTTCCTTTGTAGAAGTGGCGGACTGGGTAATAAACTTTCACCGGTGAGGCTTCTGACCAGGTGGGATGGGGTGTACCTACCCTGAACCAGCCCCTAAAGGGTTAACTGTGCTTTTCAGGCTGAGGAAGCCCCGGCTCTCTGACTCTGCTGGGCATGTTCAGCCTGGAGGCAGAGTATAAAAGAAATCAGCCCAACTCAGTGTGGGCAGACGGCTGAAGCGGGAGGATGCAGACTGCAGGCTCTCTCCAGGGAGCTGCTACAGGATCCAGATACAGATCCACAGGATGCAGAGCTCCAGACGGACCCCAGACTGCCTGAGGAGCCCAGAGAAGAGTCCGTGCAGGGAAGGGGCTATGCCGCTTGAGGACCCCAGAGATCCAGGGGAGTCATAGAGCATCGCTGAGGGAGAAAAGGTAGGAAGCAGCCCAGGGGATGTATACTTTTCTCTGGTGAGTGAACTGGGGAACCAGTCAGCATGTTTCAGGAGGATGCCCACTGACTCAGTGGTGAGTACACTGACCACCGCCTGAGCCCTGGGGTGGGACTTGGAGAAGAAGGGAGAGCCTGAGTCCCCCTACCCTGGGCACCACACACCCCTGAGTGGTGCCTCACTTCCCCAATGGGCCAAGAGGCCACACAATTCCACAGAGTGGGGCAAATTTATTGACTCTGGACATTAGGTCATGCTGCCCTGACTGGAAGGGTCACTTTATTGACTCTGGCCATCTGCCTGACTGACCTGGCTTCCCAGGAGGTGTACTGTCTGCCAGAAGCCTGTATCTGAGACATTATGGAAGGATTCTCGAGGATCATCCAGCCCTCTGACTACTAGTACTACATCTAAGCGGGAAGTAATGGTATCTGCGAGGTATGAGCCTGAGCAGAAGAGCTGTGACTACTGGGCTCTGGAAGTGAGGGTGAAGGAGCTGGGAACAGGTGGTGTTATCTTTGATCCTCCCAGATGAGGATAGGGGCCCAGGCAGAGACCGACACATTCAAGAGGTGAATGCCTGGCTGCGTGGATGGTGTCGCCAGGAGGGCTTCAGCTTCCTCAGCCATGAATATTGTTCTGAGAAGAAGGACTGCTGAGCAGAATTGGGGTCCGTCTATTGAAGAAAGATAAAAAGTATCTTTGGCTACAGACTGGTAACCTAGTGAGGCTGGCTTTAAACTAAGTTTGAAGGGGGAAGGAAACAAAATCCCAGAGGTAGTCCAGAACATGGAGACCTGGGTGAAGGGTTGAGATCTGGGGGAAACATGGGACATTGCATCATGAACAAAGGAGACACAAGAGGGAACACAGAGGGGAAATCTTACAGACATCTTAGATGTATGTCTTCTAATGTGAGAGATATGGGGAATAAAAAGGAAGTACTAGAAATACAAGTAAAAAGATTGGTGTTGTGCGTCAACTCCTTGGCATGTCATGAGTGTGCTCACCAAACATCCCAACCATCCAAACTGAAACCAGTCAACCCCATATGAACAGCGTCAGCAGAGACCAAGGACCAGTCCTGATCTGAAGGGAACACTTCAGAAGTGGGAGAGGCTAGTTCAATCTCCCAGTCCCAGTCACTTCATGTTCTCTCCAAGGAGACTGATATCCATCAAAATGGACAATTGTTGCCAATCAAATGTTGTGGTGGGTTATATAGGGATGAGTTCAAAGCTGGGGCATACAATACATCGGTGTGTTGTGTGACAACTCCAGGTCATTTTAAGGATCCATCAATGTTTGTATTTGATGTCTTCTTGTTATGTCTTCTTGTTATGAAGGCAATATTTGAAATGTTTGGAGTCATATTTGCAAATGTAACCTTTTTCTGCAACCCAAATTACACAATATTTGCATATGCAAATTAAATATTTAGGCTGGAATTTCAAAGGAGGGTGATGTAGTTAGTGCACTAGATAGGAATTCAGAGGAACTTGATTCAGGTCCAGGTCCTCAAAGGTTTTTAGGCATGTAACTCCCATGGGCCTTGGCTCCTTGTTTTGCCACTGGCATATTTAGTGACTTTGGGCAATAGCCAATACCTAAGAGTTGGTAGTCTAATTATGATAGGCCCAGCTGAAAATCACATCCATACCCCAAAAGCCCCCCCCAAAAAAACAAAAAACAACAACAACAACATAGGTTTAGCTGTAAGACTTCAATGTGTCTTCCAATATTTAAAGTTAAGCACTCGCTTATGAGTTTTTCAAGATTAGTACCGTAGTTCAGAACATTCAGAGGAGCTGAGTTTTAAATACATATGCAGTATACACAACCATGCACAACCATGGTTTTATAAATGATAAATAATAATAACAATAACAATGCAGCCAAATTCTGTGATCTTGACACAATTGAATCCTTGTGTGGATGGGAGACCGTTGGCCAAATCCCAATCTACTCTTTGAAGCAAATGGCTAAATCCCATTTGTTATAGTTACAAGGTTTGAATAACCTCTGCATTGTGCTCTGGTCTTTGAATGCAAACCCCTATGTCTTCATCTTGCGCTTGTTCCTCTCTTAGAGGTGAATCATGTCATATTCCCTCTCAAACTGGGTCCCAGGCTATAGCAATTTGTCCAATCACCATTATTTCTCCCACCAGGCTTAGTACCTGCAGTTCTTCCCACAGGAGCTGTGACCAGTAGTAAGTTGAGTGACTAGCCCGGCCTTCACCATACAAAGTACAATTTATTTACCACTATAGGAACAAAGCGTAACATAAGAAAAAATATGAGCAATTCCAGATCTATCACTGCAGTAGTTCGGTAGGATAAACATTTGGGTTTATTACTCAGACTCAGTTTGTTTTTAGGAAACATTGCAATAGCTTTCTCTTCCAAAGTGCCTTTCCACCACAGCAAGAAGAATACAGTATTTATTTATTTAAATAAAAAAGATAATACACATAATTTATATAAGGATGTAGGTTCCCTAACACATCATAAATGAGACAATAAAATCCCATCAGCATTAAAACAATAATTTAAACAGGAACTCAACTATTAACACACCTACAGAAAGTATTTTTAATTCTTCATCACTGAGGAAAGGAAAACTCCAAGTCTCCCAGGAAACCCCTTCAAAGATATTATGACATTGACACCTTGAATAGATGACAAAATAAATGGATATTCACATTTAATCAAACATATTCCACCCTGCAAATTCCTACCCTACTAAAGTCACCTAGAATAAAGAAACAAATCAATCAATGAATCTATAAAATGACACAACATGAAAAAGAAACAAGCAAACAAACAAGCCAAACCCCTCATAGCCCAACCACATTTTTTATCCCAAAAAAGGAGAAGCACCAGAAAGTTAATGAAGTCCACTAGTGACTTAGCTATGGCTATTGATATTCTGTGCAACGTGATATTAGCAGTATAAGGCATATAGATAGGTGTGTATGTACATTTATGGATTGATATTTAGATTCTGATCTTATTTACACTGGTGTAATTCTAAATTATCTCATTTTACTTCAGTGGAGTTAGTCCAGATTTTATAAATTCATAAACAGATTGCACCCTATGTTTTCAAGGAGACAATTTTCTCATCAGTTGATTATATTCATAAAGAAGCTCAGAATGAAATCTCAATCAAGTACCAATGATGGACATTTTAATCTTTGGTGAATAACCTCCAAAAATCAGTTTCTTTAATGCAGCTTTGATCTCCTTGTTTCTCATGCTGTAGATGATTGGATTCATCACTGGAGGCACCAGGGAATAGAGAACACCCATCATGAGATCCAGACCTGATGCTGAGCTGGAGGTGGGTTTCAGGTATTCAAAGAAGCCCGTGCAAAGAAACAAAGAGACCACAATGAGGTGAGGGAGGCAGGTGGAGAAGGCTTTACGCCGGCCCTGCTCAGAGCGGATTCTCAGCACTGCTTTGAAGATGTGAACATAAGACACAATAATAAAAACAAAGCAGTTTAAACTTAAAAACACACTAAAGGCAAGAAGCCCAACTTCACTGAGGTACGAGTCAAAGCAGGTGATCTTGAGTAGCTGGGGGATTTCACAGAAGAACTGGTTGATGACATTGGACTGGCAGAAGGGTAACTTGAAGGTATTTCCAGTGTGCAGTCCAGAGTAGACAATACCAGTAATCCAGGCACTGGCTGCCATATGGACACAAGATCTCCCATTCATCACTCTCTCATAGTGCAGTGGTTGACAGATGGCGACATATCGGTCGTATGCCATGATGGTGAGTAAGGCAAGATCAGCTGCAATGAAGACTACGAAGAGAAAGACTTGGGCGACACATCCAGGATAAGAAATCAACCTGGTGTTCATGAGGGAATTGATCATGGATTTGGGGATGGTGACAGAGATGGAGCCGAGGTCTATAATGGACAGATTCATCAGGAAGAAGTACATGGGGGTGTGAAGATGGTGGTCGAGGGCTACGACTGTGATGATGAGAAGATTCCCCATCAGGCCTACCAGGTAAATCACTAAAAATACTACAAAGTGCAAAATCTGCAGCTCCCGAACGTCAGAGAATCCCAGGAGAAGGAACTCGGTCAGGGTGGTTTGGTTGGACATTTTCTTTCTCAGTTCATTGTATGATGGCTGTGGAGAGAAGCACTAAGATAGCGGTGGGGATTACAGTGAGAGAGGGAGTGCCACTGATTCCATGCTGCAATATCTCATGATGTGAGTGTCAACGATGAACAGCACTTATCACTGCTCTTAACTAGGAGTGGTGAGTTATCATATATGTGCAAATTGGCATGGGTCCCTTAATGTCAATGGAACTGTATCAGTTTACACCATCCAAAGGTCTGGCTCAGGATGTGGCTTGATAAAATGCTGTGTGAAGGAGGGGCAAAGCACCTCCAACCCCAATGATCTAGCAAAGATAGTTCCACCATTGGGGAAATATGCAAACTTGGATGTGGAGGTAATGTATTAAAAAGCAAATGGTGCCTGATTTCCAGTTTTTGAGGAGTTATGACATGGAATAATTGAATCTAAGAATATTAGGATTGGAAGAGACTTCAGGAGGTCATCTAATCCAACCCCCTGCTCAAAGCAGGACCAATCCCCAACTAAATCATCCAAGTCAGGGCTTTCTCAAGCTGGGCCTTAAAAACCTATGAACTCAGAAAGCATCCTCACTGAAGCTCAGTTGAAAGAATTCCACTGCAACACCACATAGACGGCCTCCTGCCTGTTTCCAAAACTGATCTGTGGCACCAAATCCCAGCTGCATTTCCATCTCTGTGTGATGAGGGGCTAATAGCATCACTCAGCTACATCTGTGTTGTGTAATTCCTCTCTGTGACTGTATATCTGGCCTTGGCCATTCAGTGGCCATCAGGAGACTTAGTTTCTATTCTTGGTTCTTCCATGGACCTGCTGTGTTACCTTGGGCCAGTTACTTACCCTCCTCATACCTCTGTTTCCCCTCCCTCCTTTTCTCTGTCCCGTCCACTTCAGTTGTAAATTCTCTGGGACATAAGCTGTGTCTTACTATGTCTGTGTGCACTCCACCTGAGTATTTCTGGTTAGCGGGCATCAGTGTGGGACAGAGGATACGGTGGTAGAACAGGAGATCTGGAGTCTAGCCACATTGCCCTCTTCTATGTCATTGAGCAGAGACAGGCTTTGGCTGGGGGCTTCAACTCTCTGTGCCTCAGTTTAAAAGTGACTTCATGTATAAAACATAGTCTGAGGATACTAATATTGCCACTTTCTCAGTTTTACCATCCTGCACAAATCTCTTTGAAACAGCAATAAATGTGATATTGGACAATATCAGTGTTGGCCCACTGGCTTAATTATTAGTTTCCAATCTGGGGAATTCCGATATTTTCTGTTTAAATGATTTCAAAGGAAAAGTGGGCTTTAAACTGAAAACATTTTTATGATAGATATGTGCTATCCTTAAAATCAATGTATGTATTGGAAAAATCTGTTTCTTTTTTCAAAAAACAGTGACAATTTTTAAGTTTTCAGCATTTTTTAAGAGCAATAGTTTGGTTCTCGATTCACAAAACCAAAAAAATATTTGGTTTCTACAATTTCAACGAAAATAGAAATTTTTATGCTGGAAAAAAATGAGCAGCTCTAGATATTTGATTAACTGATAGTAAAAGTTTCAAAGAGTTACAATTGTAACTCATAGTTCTAGTATTACATTGCTCCAGTATATTAGCACCCAAACATATTTAACTGAAATAGCATACTTACAGTGTTGGTCTTTGTGGACTGTTTCCCAGCCTGTGAAGCACTGGACAGTCCACTGCCAGGATTCTTCTGTCACTGTCTGTCTGTGCACCTGTTAGTAATGCCTCATCACTATGTTATGAAGCTGCTGTCTCCCAGTCCCTTCACAATATTTCTTGAGTTGATGGGTCTCTCTGCAGATCCGAGCAGACAGGGACCCACTCCACAGATGGGTGCTCTCCTCCTTGGGCAGGCTTGGCTGAAATGTGAAGGACTGAATGGCATTGGGGACTGAAAGCCTCTCCCATCTCTGAAATTGATCCTGGCTTGTGCAGGATTCAGACACAGTCATAGCCCAGGATGTACCTTGCCTGGAGCTAAATAGCTGAATCTGGTCTCCAGGGCAGTGAGCCCAGCTCTGATCTCATCTCAGGAACAATCCACCTTGACAACCATCCCTAGCTGATTCTAACCCCACAGAAGGGGAAGAACTCCCAGCCTGGATCTCACAGGATGGCAGCATCCCTGCAAGGACCCTTGGTTAAAAGCAAGGCAGAGCTGAGTCCCATAAGGCATCCCAAGAAGATTGCAGAATAGAATATATATTGGTAGCATAGACATGTGACCTACAATAGCTCAGATCCCAGTGGCACCAGAGCCCCAGCTGGCCTGGAATAGCCTGTTCCTTCATTAATGCCACATAAACAGCTCTGGGGGAGTAGAGATTGTTTTTCCTCCTACATTTCGTCAGCAGCTCTTAGGATGCAGCCTCCAGAGGAACCCACAACTCAGACTGCTCTGGGTATTAGATGTTGGTCACTAAGAGGTACCCAGAGGCACACACTAAAAGCTCAGCACAATCTCCTAAAATAGTGTAAATTAATACAGTTCCATTGAGTTCCAAGTAGTTAGGGCTCTTCATACCAAGTGGAGATGTGGTCCTTTGATTTCAATGGAGATACTTAGTTTTACATTAGCTGGGGATCTGGCCCTAAGATGACCATGAAGCTATGCCAGTTTTCACCAGTTAGGAATCAGGCCTCATTAACTCCACCGGAGCTACTATTGATTTACACCAGCTGAGGATCTGTTCCCTTAAACAATTTCAAATCCATTTTATTTGCCCGTGAATCTGAACTGAATGAAAGACAAAAATTTCTATCCAGTTGGCACTTTCTTAGCTCTTTGCCCTATGGAATTAATTGCCAGAGTGTAACTTTTAATGGTTAAGGAGCAATTCATTCCGAATGGGGACAGAACTTTGGAGGAATTCAGTGTTGCAGAGATTTTCTGTATCTTAATTTCAACTACCATAGGGATGGATGGCCTGACATTCTTTCGTTCTTTCAGCAATTCTATATATATTAGAGCAGACAACATGAAAATAAAAGGCATATTAGACTGCAGGTGCAATGCTGAATGCCATCTTAAAACTGTATATTTCACACTGATCCAGTTACTAATGCTAACATAATATCACTTTTCCATATGAATAATTTCTGTAGTTTGTGCAGGGATTGGAGGGATAGCTCAGTGGTTTGAGCATTGGCCTACTAAACCCAGGTTTGTGACCTCAGTCCTTGAGGGGGCCGATTAGGGCAAAAATCCATCTGGGGATTGGTCCTGCTTTGAGCAAGGGGTTAGACTAGATGACTTCCTGAGGTTTCTTCCCAACTCTGATATTCTATGTTATGTGATGTTGAATGGCAATGTGGATAGTCCCCATAATTTTGTCTGGATGGATAGGCAGAGGATCACAAATGAGAAAGGAACCTTCCACAACACAATCTCTCTACTGATGTACAGTCCATATGCTCTAAAAATAGTCTGAGAACTTCAAGACAGAAAAGTCTGCCTAGTTGGGTCGCTTTTCAGGATTGGAAGTAGAGAAAAGCAACATTTTAAAATAGGGCTCAAAATAATTATTGTCTTAATAGTAACAAGATGGCAAATGCTAATGCTGAAGGATACCTAAAAAGACATGGACGGCTGTAGTGTTAAAAGCGTAAAGAAGTCCTTAGACTCCCAAGTTACTAAGGCCAAGTTTTAAAGATATTTAGGTGCCTCTAGGAAATTATTGGGGCACTTTTGAAAATGAATTATAGAATCATAGAATATCAGGGTTGGAAGGGACCTCAGGAGGTCATCTAGTCCATCTCCCTGCTCAAAGCAGGACCAATCCCCAACTAAATAATCCCAGCCAGGGCTTTGTCAAGCCTGACTTAAAAAACCTGTAAAGAAGGAGATTCCACCACCTCCCTAAGTAACCCATTCCAGTGCTTCACCACCCTCCTAGTGAAAAAGTTTTTCCTAATATCCAACCTAAACCTCCCCCACTGCAACTTGAGACCATTACTCCTTCTTCTGTCATCTTCTACCACTGAGAACAGTCTAGATCCAACCTCTTTGGAACCCCCTTTCAGGTAGTTGAAAGCAGCTATCAAATCCCCCCTCATTCTTCTCTTCTGCAGACTAAACAATCCCAGTTCCCTCAGCCTCTCCTCATAAGTCATGTGCTCCAGCCCCCTAATCATTTTTGTTGCCCTCCTCTGGACTCTTTCCCATTTTTCCACATCCTTCTTGTAGTGTGGGGCCCAAAACTGGACACAGTATTCCAGATGAGGCCTCACCAATGTCAAATAGAGGGGAATGATCATGTTCCTCGATCTGCTGGCAATGCCCCTACTTATACAGGCCAAAATGCCCTTAGCCTTCTTGGCAACAAGGACACACCGTTGACTCATAGTCGGCTTCTTGTCCACTGTAACCCCGAGGTCTTTTTCTGCAGAACTGTTGCCTAGCCATTCAGTCCCTAGTCTAAATGGGAGCTCAGCTCCTTAAAAGCATTTGAAATTTAAAGTATTAAGTAACACTTTTATTCTAACAACATTCCCTAGCCTCTTTCCCTTTAGCTGAAGAGAGTTTTTAGGAGGAAAACAAAACAAAGCAAAACAAAACAAAACTTTTCTGACAGTCACCCCTTAACTTTACCTTTGTTAAGCTAAATAGATTGAGCTCCTTGAGTCTATCAATATATGGCATTTCTCCAATCCTTTAATTATTCTCATGGCTCTTCTCTGAACCCTCACAGTTCAAGAAGATGTGCATAAACTGGTGGAGAAGAGAAGAGTATTAGAGCAGCAGTAGCACCACTGCTAAATATACACATGAAACAACTTCTCTATTCCTACTTGAGATTCCCTTATTTCCGCATCCAAGGATTGCATTCACCTCTGTTGTATTGGAAGTTTATGTTCAGTTGAGTATCTCCACAACCGCCAAATCACAGGATAGAGTTCCCCATCCTGTAAGTACGGCCTAATTCTTTGTTCCTAGATGTTCCTAAACATTTACATTTAGCCATATCAAAAGGAATATTGTTTGCATGTCCAGTTTAGCAAGTGATCCAGATATCAGTGGCCCATCCTCTTAATTATTTACCACATTATTTACTGCAAAGTTTATGAGTCATGTTTTATGTTTCTTCCAGGTCACTGATAAAAATGTTAAGTTGTGTCGGGCCAGGAACCAATCCTTGCAAAATGTTATGCAGTACCACCTCAAATGCCTTCCAGATGTCGAAATATATTATTTCATCAACATCCATCTCTTTATCAACCCAACTTGTAATCTCATCAGAAAAAAGAAATCAGGTTAATTTGACAGGATCTATTTTCCATAACCCGTGTACATTTGCATTAATTATATTAACAACATTAAATTCTTTATTAATTGAGTCCCATATCAGCCATGCTTGGCGAGGATCAATGTCAGGCTGAGAGGCCAATAATTACTTGGGTCACCCCATTTATCCCTTTTAAATATTGGCACAAGATTAGATTATTTCCAGTCTTCTGGAACTTTCCCTGTGTTCCAAGACTCACTACAAAGAAACATTAATGATCCAGTGAGCTCTGCAGACATCTCTTTTAAAACTCTTGGAAACAAGTTGTCTGGATATCCAGATTTAAATAATGTCTGACTGAGGATTCCCTTCTTCACGCCCCTGGACCTCCCCACAGTAACAGACCAGATCTCTGGTAACCCATTCAATTGTTTCACTACCCTCCTAATGAAAAAGTTTTCCCTAATTTCCAACCTAAACCTCCCCCACCTAGAATAATGTCAATCAGTACCCAAATGCCAAATAATATTTTGTGTACCCCAATGACTTTAAGGGGGGATGGACTGGGTGACCTTGCATTTGAGTGTTACAGAATGGGTAATCATTAGTCTTTCTGAAATTTCATTTATCTTCTTCCTTGTTGATTCATTAATTGATTGCGTGGGAGGGAAAGGGAGAAAGAAAAGGATGGTGCTAAATCTTGCAGTTCATACACAAGACAGACCATCATTGATATCAAAGGAAATAAACTGCAGTACAATTCAAGAGAGCCGAGCTCCATGGTGCCCATCTTGATCCTGAAGCATTCTACTACTATTTTAGGTGACTAATCTGAGGAACTGTCTCAGATTGAGGTGTCATCAGAGGAGGTTTTAAAAAAAATGATAAACTAAATGTAAATAAGTCACCAAGGCCAGATGGTATTCACACAAGAGTTCTGAAGGAACTCAAATGTGAAATTGCAGAACTACTAACTGTAGTCTGTAACCTATCATTTAAATTAGTGTGGCAGAGCTCTGACCTTGCCCACGTAGGTCCCGAGCTTCTAGGCGGTTTATGCTAGCCTCAGTAGCTCACTGTGACCCTTCACGTAGCCCTTCTCTCTCTAGGGCCGGAATTACAGTCTACTGAGCCCTTTTCATCATAGGCCAGCAAGGAGGTTGGTGAGAGAACTCCCACAGTCTCTATTGTCGCTGAGGGCTTATTTCAGAACAGTTTAGCCTCCTGTCCTGACAGGGGCCTGACTTCTCCTCCCAGGAGATGTTCCTGTAGTGGTGGGTTGGGGGGAACCCAGGCCCGCCCTCTATTCCGGGTTCTGGCCCAGGGACCCTAATGGTAGCAGCTGTTGGCAGACAACCTTTCAATGCCAGAGTTGCTACATTTCCCTGGGCCACTTCCCCACAGCTCTCCTGTTTCTCCCTTCTTCACCCTTACCTTAGGGCTCCCTTACCGATGGTTTGAGGGTGTCTTCATTAACCAGCCCTTCAGCCGCACTTCCTCTCCTCTGGCTTCCTGGCTCTCCCCTGCCTGACTGGAGTGAGCCCTTTTTATAGTATCAGCAGGGCCTTAATTAGAGTCAGGTGTTCTCATTAGCCTGGAGCAGCCCCTGCTCTGGTCAGTCAGGGAACAGAAAACTGTTAATCCAGTGGCCAGTATATCTGCCTTCTGCTATTCTTCTATTCTGCTGTACCCAACTGGCCTGGGTCTATCACATTAGCTTCTGTACCAAATGACTGGAGGATAGCTAATGTGATGCCAATTTTTTTTAAAAAGGCTCCAGATGTGATCTTGACAATTACAGGCTGGTAAGCCTAAATTCAGTACCAGGAAAGTTGGTTGAAACTACAGAAAAGAACAGAATGATTGGACAAATAGATGAACATGATTGATTGGGGTAGTGTCAATGTGATTTTTGTAAAGGCAGATCATGCTTCACTAATCTACTAGAATTATTTGAGAGGGTCAACAAGTATGTGGTCAAGGGAGATCCAGTGGACATAGTGTACTTAGATTTTCAGTGAGCCTTTGACAAAGTCCCTCACCAAAGGCTATTAAGAAAAGTAAGCTGTCATGGGATAAGAGGGAAAGTCCTCTCATGGATCAATAAGGGGTTAAAAGAAGAGAAAGAAGGGGTAGAAATAAAAAGTCAATTTTCAGAATGGAGAGAGGTAAATAACGGTGTCCCACAGTGCCCGGCTATCAGCAGAAGCTCTAGGGTGGAAAAAGGGGATAGCTATACCATACCCAGAGCTCTACATGGCTGCAGAAATTAAGGGATAAGAAAGGGGCAGTTATAGGGATAGATTCTCAGTTCTAGTAAACCCATAGTTCTGTTTACTTTAATGGGGATACATCAATTTGCATCAGCTGGGGATCTGGCCCATTGACTCCAATGGAGCTACAGTTTATGCCTACCAACTGGGGAACTGGCCCATGGATCCAGCAGAGCTACGTCAATTTATATCAGAGAAGAATGTTGTTCACTAACCCCAATGCATATTCATTGGTTTACACCAGCTGGGGATCTGGCCCACTCACGCCAATGGAGTTAACGTCAATGTAATCCAGCTGGCAATCTGGCCCATTGTTATCACTCCGATAGGAAAACTAGTGCTTCATCATACGGTGAAAGATTTCCCCCCAGAGGCTCATTAGGTTATTTCACTAAATGCAATTACATTTGAGAAAACACAAGTCAGTGGCATGAGGCATTAATAAAAACAACGCTTTGGAGACATAAAAGCTTAATGGTGATGGGTTGAAGTGAGACCTTATTAAAAGTTTTGGGACTCGATTGTACTTCTTAAAAACTTTGAACTGGACTGGGACTAACAATCTCCCCCACAGGAATTGCAATAAGAAAGAAATTGTTAGTCTTAGGCTTCCCTCAAAACACCAGAGTAATTCAGGGCAAGGTGAGACAGCTTTCCCCAGATGTGGACGATATATTGTGATGCACAAATTCAATGGTTTTATAGACTATGCTAGAATGTTTACGTTAACTGATGTGTGCATACACACAAATGTGCATGTGTTTCTGTCTGCAAAACCCACTATCCTCTTCTGCGTGGTTTTAGACCCTCTAAAGTGTGCTCTTTTTTATATTTTGTAGAACTGATTTTCTTCAGATAATGTAATAGCCAGTACTTCCAAATCCACAATAGTCTTGGAGAGTGTGTGACATTCTATACCTTGGCGTAGCGCACTGTAACCCCCATATTCTTCATTTTCATATAATCGTGATCTCACATATAAAACATGCCTTGTAAGGTATCAGGGAAAAGGTTATTTTATTTTCAATGGAAATAAATTTTTAAAATTATAATACATATAATCCATCAGGTACAAACAGATACATGCATAAGTTGCTCTATATTTCTGCTGGGATTTTTCAAATAATGCCTTGGATTTAGATGTCCATGCTAAAATACAATAGGAGTTAGATGCCTAAGACCCTTAAGCTCCTTTGAAAACCCCAGCCTGAGTCTTTGTCCCATATCTCCTACACAACCAGCCTTCCTCCCCTCCATTTGTCTTAAGGAACTTTGGCCCAGATCCACAAAGGGATGTACAAACGTGTTGAGACACTGAGCTCCCTTATAGCCTGGAGCCTCCCTGGGCTATGGGATATTCAAATGTGGGTCTCCCTCAATCGCTCCTGTCAGAGTGGCTCCACTTTAATTAAATAATTGAATAATTACATATTAATTGGGCCATAGAAAGAGCAAGAAGACTTTATAACCCAGAGGTTAGAGCACTCTCCTGAGAAGTGGCTGATCCCTCTTCAATCCCTTTCCCTCAGCAGGCACAGTAGGAACTGCAAGAGAGGTTCTCCCACATCCCATGTGAGTGCCCGAAACCCAGGGCTAAAGGTTATGAGGGAGAATATAGGTTCCCCGAGGCCTAGATAAAAGTAGCAGTGCACATGTGCAAAGGCAGGAAGATAGACTCATAGACTTTAAGGTCAGAAGGGACCATTATGATCATCTATTCTGACCTCCTGCACAATGCAGGCCACAGAATCTCACCCACTCACCCCTGGAACAAACCCCTAACCTATGTCTCAGTTATTGAAGTCCTCAAATTGTGATTTGAAGACCTCAAGCTGCAGAGAATCCTCCAGCAAGCGATCCGTGCCCCATGCTGCAGAGGAAGGCAAAAAACCTCCAGGCCCTCTGCCAATCTGCCCTGGAGGAAAAGTCCTTCCCGACCCCAAATATGCTGATCAGCTAAACCCTGAGCATGTGGGCAAGACTCACCAGCCAGCACCCAGGAAAGAATTCTCTATAGTAACTCAGATCCCATCCCATCTAACATCCCATCACAGACCACTGGGCGTACTTACCTGCTGATAATCAAAGATCAATTGCCAAATTAATTGCCAAAATTAGGCTATCCCATCATACCATCCCCTCCATACACTTATCAAGCTTAGTCTTAAAGCCAGATATGTCTTTTGATCCCACTACTCCCCTTGGAAGGCTGTTCCAGAACTTTACTCCTTTAATGGTTAGAAACCTTCGTCTAATTTCAAGTCTAAACTTCCTAGTGTCCAGTTTATATCCATTTGTTCTTGTGTCCACATTGGTACTAAGCTTAAATAATTCCTCTCGCTCCCTAATATTTATACCTCTGATATATTTATAAAGAGCAATCATATCCCCCCTCAACCTTCTTTTGGTTAGGCTAAACAAGCCAAGCTCTTTGAGTCTCCTTTCATAAGACAGGTTATCCATTCCTCGAATCATCCTAGTAGCCCTTCTCTGTACCTGTTCCAGTTTGAATTCATTCTTCTTAAACATGGGAGACCAGAACTGCACACAGTATTCCAGATGAGGTCTCACCAGTGCCTTGTATAACGGTACTAACACCTCTTTATCTTTACTGGAAATACCTCGCCTGATGCATCTTAAAATTGCATTAGCTTTTTTAACGGCCATATCACATTGGCGGCTCATAGTCATCCTGTGATCAACCAATACTCCGAGGTCCTTCTCCTCCTCCATTACTGCCAGCTGATGTGTCCCCAATTTATAACTAAAATTCTTGTTATTAATCCCTAAATGCATGACCTTTCACTTTTCACTATTAAATTTCATCCTATTACTATTACTCCAGTTTACAAGGTCATCCAGATCTTCCTGTAGGATATCCCGGTCCTTCTCTGTGTTAGCAATACCTCCCAGCTTTGTGTCATCTGCAAACTTTATTAGACAGGTGCAAAAATGTAGGCGCTGAGTAAGTTTAGGCACCTATTGGGTGAGGCACCCGTCAGATGTTATTTTGTGGATTTTGGTAGTGCCTAAAAATGGGATGCAGGTTCTTAAATCTGGAATTAGGCACCTCAATTCCTTTGTGTATCCAAGCCTCTGAGCCTGGATTTCATCCTGTTCATCCGTCTATCTGACAGGTTCCTCAGCACATTTCTAAAAGCCACCATCCAGCCGTGCACTGCAACAGAAGACTGCCCTTGTCCCTTGCCGTCACCACCCCTTTTCTAAAATTCAAAATGAAAGAGAAGCAAGAACAGAAGCCAGATGAGAGTGAATCATAACTTGGCTACCTGCCAGACTGTAAGGTCAGAGATCACAGGCCAGACTTGTTTAGCTATGATTGTTTCCATTTTCAGTGTACTTTAAAAATTAGCATGGATTCTCTGAACTCTTGTCAAGGCCACACACTCACTCCAAACATAAGCCAAAGCCTCCTTGACATTTTTATTTCTCAGGCTGTAGATGATGGGGTTGACTAGAGGAGTCAGAACTGTGTAGAAGATGGAGAAGACTTTGTTCAGGTCTCTCAGAGTGGGGGTTTTTGGAGACAGGTACACAATATTCAGGGTCCCATAGAAAATGGTCACCACAATGAGGTGGGAGGAGCAGGTGGAAAATGCTTTTTGCCTCCCAGTGGTAGATGGAATTCTCAGGATTGTGATGATGATGCAAACGTAGGAGATTAGAGTCAATAGAAATGGGGGCAGGGTGAATATGGAGGCCAGGACTAAAGTGTCAAGTTCGATCAGGCGGGTGTCACTGCAGGAGAGTTTAGTTACTGGGGTGAAATCACAAAATAAATGGTCAATTTCACGGGGGCCGCAAAAGATTAAACGTGACATCAGAGATGTTACTATAGCACTAGCCACCATCCCATTGATCCAAGACCCTACTGCTAGCTGGAGGCAGAATTTGCCATTCATATGAGTTGCATACTGCAATGGTTTGCATATTGCTATATATCTATCATAAGACATGACAGACAAGAGACAACACTCAGATCCTGCTAGCCAGGTAAAGAAATAATATTGCAAGAAACAGCCATTTACTGATATGACATATTCATTTGTCAGGAAACTGGCCATCATCCTAGGCAGGATGGTGGAAGTGTAGCAGGTGTCCAAGCAGGACAAGTTCCCCAGGAAGAAGTACATGGGGGTGTGAAGGTGCTGATCAGCCACAACTAACACAATGATGAGGATGTTCCCAGCCACAGTGAGAATGTATATCACTAGAAACAGCAGGAAGAGAAGAACACGCAGTCCAGGATGACTCCCAAATCCCAGGAGGATGAATTCTGTGATGGCTGTTTGATTTCCCTGTTCTGTTTTTGCCATGAGGTGTATCTAGGACAATTAAATGGAAATCTGTGACATTATTTAATGAAGATGATCTAAAGTTTTCATGCAGCAATATAAATGTAATTCCATAAATATTACATAACACAAGTCAGTTGGCTAAGACTAAAATGGTTGGTTGGAAGACTCACTTTTGAGTGCCAGAATGTCTAGAATGATGGGTTGGAATTTTTAAAGGTGTCTAAGGGAGTTAAGCATACAGCTACTGTTGACGTGAAATGGTATTTGTGTACCTTACTTTCTGCCACTCCTTAGAAAATCCTATGTCTTAAAAATCGGTGAAAAGATCCATCCATAAACCCAACAAATGACAGACATAATCACTGTATGATCTTCTCTTCTACCCCACCTCTTGACAAATGGGGGAAGAAACATCCTCTACGTATAGAGTCCAGTGTTGATTTTGTCTAATATAAAATCATTGAATTATAGAAATGTAGAACTGGAAAGGACCTTGATAGACTATACTGTGTATTTCAGACAATTTGTCTTTATTAAATTATAGTTCCCCATGTAGGTACTTGTAGACTGTAATCAATTCACATCTTAACTTCAAAAGAGAGCATTAAAAAGAATTATTGTTTTAAATTGGTATGCAATTTGTTTTTTGTCATCGCATTGACTGTTCTCTTCAACATGGGCTAAAAATCAGCTGGCAAAATGCATGTTTTATGTACCTATTTACATTATGTCTGTGTTTGTAATTACAATTGCACAGACAGAAAGATTGCTTTTGTGTCCAGCCATTTCCAACAACCCAAAACCTCAAAATGATGGAAATAAGAAGTCAAGGCGTAAGTCTGTAACACTGGTTACCACCTTTTCATCACCTGCAATGATATTTGCCAGTATTATATTTTAATTGCAGCTGTGAAAGTGACAAAAAACATCAGTCCCAGCAGCCACCAGGGTCTTCTTGGGGAGAATTTCCATTTTATGGGAAATACAGTAGAAACCTGTTTGCTTGAACCTCCATTATGTGACTTTCTATATTAACTGAACCATCAGCACACACACAGGAATATGGGAACTTGACACTTCATAGACAAATTCAAACTAAAAATAAAGTGTAATTTCAACAGATAATTAACCAATCTAACAACTTTCCAAAGCTTGTGGTGGATTCTCCATCACTTGCAATTTTTAAATCAAGAGTGGTTATTTTTCCACAAGATATGATCTAGTTCAGACAGGAATTATTTTGGGGAAGTCCTGTGTTCTACATGAGGTCAGACTCATGTAGAACTCATGAGATCACAATGGTCCCTCTGGCCTGAGAATCTCTGACTCTATAAAATATATGAAGGAAACAAAACAGTTTGAGGAGAGGCTAGGTGGTTCTCTGAATAAAGTAAATAAAAGGAAGTGAAGTCTGGGATCTTCAAAACCATCAGTGTCTAGAAGCCAAGATTATCAGGGATGCAACCTTATGCTCTGGGTGACCCAATACCTCTGACTGCCAGAAGCCAGGAAGCCATAATTGACAGGTTCTGTTCACTCCCTCTGAAGCTCAGCTACTGGTCACTGGTGGAAGACAAGATACTGACCTACATAGACCATTGGCAAACCCAGTATGGCTATGCTTATGTTCTTATGTTCTTATGATCTATGATAGGAGATACCATGAATGCGGGTGTTGGAATCATAGAATCATAGAATATTAGGGTTGGAAGAGACCTCAGGAGGTCGTCTAGTCCAATCCCCTACTCAAAGCAGGACCAACACCAACTAAATCATCCCAGCCAGGGCTTTGACAAGCCAGGCCTTAAAAACCTGTAAGGATGGAGATTCCACCAACTCCCCAGGTAAACCATTCCAGTGCTTCACCACCCTCCTAGTGAAAAAGTTTTTCCTAATATCCAACCTAAACCTCCCCCACTGCAACTTGAGACCATTACTCCTTCTTCTGTCATCTTCTACCACTGAGAACAGTCTAGATCCAACCTCTTTGGAACCCCCTTTCAGGTAGCTGAAGGCTGCTATCAAATCCCCCCTCATTCTTCTCTTCTGCAGACTAAATAACCCCAGTTCCCTCAGCCTCACCTCGCAAGTCATGTGCCCCAGCACCCTAATCATTTTCATTGCCCTCCACTGTACTCTCTCCAATTTGTCCATATCCTTCTGTAGTGAGGGGACCAAAACTGGACACAATACTCCAGGTGTGGCCTCACCAGTGTCAAATAGAGGGGTTCACAGCTCTATTCACAGCTGTAGATTCAAATCCCTCAACTCCCTGCTGTGAGCTAGGGCAGAAGGCTGTATGTAAACCTGGGGCGGGCCGTGAGATTTCTCCTGCCAGTTATAGGATGTTCTGCACAGCTGAGGCTGGGAATCTCAACTGTGGCATCTAGAAGATAAATATCCAGCTTACAATTGCACTACAGATAGCTGGGTTTAAATTCATAATGTATATTGGTTTACTCTTACTAGTTAATTGAAACTTTTAAACTGAAATATTTAAAATGATAAATGGGTTTTTGAGAAAAGGAACATTTGAAATGGAAACTATTCATTTTTTCTTAAAAATATTTTTTTTCTTGAAAAAAAATACAAAATGTGGGGATATTTTTTCTCTTTTAATTAAAAAAATGCAATTTCTCAGTTCAGTTTTCAGTAAAAATGTTTTTTGGAAATCAGACATGTCTACCAAAACCTAATTATTTCTAACCAAGACTGGCTTTCGAAAAACAAGACATTTTACGGGAAATTTAGAAAAAAATATGGGAGGGGGGAATTGAAATGTCCTGTGAAAAAATAGTTGACATTTTCCAGTTGGCTTATTATTGACCAATCACAGCAAAATATAAACTGCCCTTAAAGTAGGAAAACCTTGCATGGAAAAGGTAAATAAACACATCATTGTTTTTCCACATGGTTAATCTAAGGTCTTGTGTACACTACCGCTTAATTTGAAGTAATTTACGTTGCTCAGAGGTGTGAAAAAGCCAACCTTCTGAGCAATGCAAGTTACAGCAACTTAAAGTGGTGTCCACACTGCACTATGTCGGCAGGATATACTCTCCCGACGACATAATTTCTGCATCTTCTTGAGGTGGAGTAATTATGCCAATGGGAGAATGCTCTCCCGGTGGCATGGGCATAGTATGTCTTCCCCACATTCATTACAGCAGCTGTGGTGATGTAGCGCGGTTGTGTACCTAGCCCTCAATTTAATAAAAAAGCGTGTTGAAGTTTCATTTACCACAAGACTGCTATAGAATAAGTCTGACTTTTTTAGGACATATTTTCCCCATTTAAACACTAAAATAGTATGAACAATTTACATGTATTGAGTCCTTTTCATCTTCAAAGTATTTTACAATCCTAAGGCCCCAATTCGGTCAGGTGCCTTAGCACATGGCCAACTTTTTCTGCATATCACTTTAGTGCTGTGTAGATTTATGCATGTGTCTAAGTCCCATTGGCTTCAGTGGGACTTAGGTGCATGAGAGCTAAAACTGGACCAAACTAGTTCACTTTTTACATAACCCTGTGACTTATGTAGGGCTCCAGAGTAGAAAAATCCTACATCAGGTAGGTTGAGTGGAAAAGGTTTTCTACACTGCATAATTTTATTGTAAACTAAGAGAGTGGGAAAGTGTGTTTACCTTAACACAGGTACAGAAGAAACCCAAAGCTCAGTTGTGACCACTTCATCCAAAGACAAGAATACAGGTGCTGCAGTCTTCTATTCCCACCTACTTCATGGGCTTCCAATCTCTCAGTAATGAGACCTGTCTGCTCCTGATTAGAGACTCTGATGCTGCTGCCATCCTTGGTGCGTCTTGCCTTCTTTCTCTTAGCAGACAGTGAATATCTCTCCTGTTTCATCATTTATCTTGCAGACAAGAAGTGAAATCTCCCTTGACACCTCTGCTAATGAGCATTTTCAATTATGGAGAAGAGCATGAGAATAAAGATTTATTTTATTTTAGACAAATAGACATCAAGGGTAATAGAGTGAAACAACCTCTGGGGTAGGTCATGGGGAGAGAAGAGCTTCTGACTTCAAATAATTGTTTTCATCACACTTACGGGATGAATGCTAGGTTAGCAGTGAAGCAATATACCACCATTGGAAGCAGCAGCATTTGAAGGTCCTCTTGCTCCAGTCCTTGAGCACCAGAGTCTCTCATTGACAAAAGACAATGAGGAATAATTCAGAGTCAAAAGTTAGGAAATTCACATTGACGTTTTCAGCTTCAATCTGATCTCTGCCCTCTCACCGCATCCACGTTCTGTATACAGGACAGAGACACCCATTGCTACATAAAGGGAACTCAAATCTCTACTCTTATATATGGCTGCAATTCAGCAAATTAGGACAACTCACATGCTTAAAGTTAGCCACATGATTAAGTGCTTTGCCGAATTGGGGACATGTAGGAATTAACACAGCATATAACCTGGGTCCCACATTATATTATGGTTCCACTTACAAATAGTTTATAAAATCTTAATAAATATTTTAATTCATGGTCAATCAATTGTTACGGAGTCCAACAGATGAATAAATTGCTTTTAAATATGGCTTATAACATTCAACAACATCTTTAAGACACATAACCATCAACAACGCATACTAATCAGATCTGTAACATGCTGATAACATCTATTGCTCACATACTACTTCCTTATCAACTACTTAGAAATGGAAGCTTAATGCTAAGTGAGACCATAATAAGAGGTGATGTATTTGCCATCTCATGCCATTACCTGCACCTGCCCTTTCTGACCGCTCCTGCATATGGGATCATATATAAATATAAGAGGTTGGTGGTCGGATTCTGGCTTACGCTGAGGGGCCTTTATACTAAACTGGCTGTATAAAAGTGAGTGTAAATTACAATTACATCCACTTTCATTTTCTTGTACACTACCAGAATACTGTAAAAGGGCCTCAGTGATTATCTAGCTATCCTCTTACAAACCTCTCTATTGATGAAAAAATGAATCCTTTTTGTATAAAGTTTACCCAAATAAATTCACACACATTCCAAAGTTAACACAATCTGAATATTTGCTGTGGTGATTTACCTACTTGATTTTAGTTTTTGTATGTTGTCTCATTTTTCTTTTTATTGATTTATTTCATTATTATGCAGTCTGAGCACCTTGAAATGATTTACCAATAAACCA
The DNA here is from genome assembly GCF_020497125.1 of Mauremys mutica. Classification (NCBI taxonomy): domain Eukaryota; kingdom Metazoa; phylum Chordata; order Testudines; family Geoemydidae; genus Mauremys; species Mauremys mutica. The sequence continues at coordinate 54,839,873 of NC_059084.1, read as the reverse complement.
TGCTTCTCTTATTTGTGATATTTTATTCTAAGTGTGAAGGAGTAACTGCTTGACACTGATACACTGATATTTCTAATTAGAATTTCTTTTTTTTGTCATAAATAAAACAACTATGAAAAATCTATCATTAAAACCAAATTAGCCTAATTTAATACCACAATGGATTTTTTTTCCCTGTGGACAGTTCTTATGAACCAAAATACACCAAATTCACTTCACACAAGACACCTAAGAGACACCGGTATCCGCCTATGCTTGTACAGCCCACCTCACCATAGTATCCCAGCATCTCACTACCATTAATGTGTTTATCCTCTCACCACCCCAGGCTGGTAGGGAAGTGATATTATCCACATTTTACAGATGGGGAACTGAGTCACTGAGAGACAAGGTCCCAGAGTTTTATAAGTATTTTGGTACCTAAATAAAAAGATAGGAGCCCAGTGGGATTTTTAAAAGAACCTAGGCAGGTTGGGTGCCTAAATCCTATTGAAATCAGTTGGAGTTTGGCCCCTATATTACTTAGAACCAGATTTTTAGAGGTATTCAGGCACCTAGTGGGAGTTTTCAAAAGCACCGATGCACCTAACTCTGATCAATTTTAATGAGAGTTAATCCCCTAGTCATGTCTCAAAATCCCAGTAGGTGCCTATCTGTTTCTTTAGGCGCCTAATGTCTTTAAAATCAGGCTCTAAGTGACTGGGACAGGTCATACAAGGAGTCTGTGACAGAGTAAATGATGGGACATGGGCATCTTCAATCCTAAATTAAAATCCTAAACACTGAAGTGCATGTTTTTTCTGCCTGACACCAACAATTTAAGATCAGTGCAGGCCTGCGACTGAGCAGGTGACTCAGTTTGAACTAATGATCTGAGCAGGTGACTTACATTTCCATTTTAGGAAAAGAAGGCATTCCTAGAGATTGCCATGTGTTGCTAGATAGCAGTGACCGTGGCCATATGCCCTTTTCACACACAGTCCTTGCCAGTGTGTCTCAACTAGGCCATTTAGAAGTCACTAATTCTTAGGGTGCACCAGAGTGGAATGTTGTTGGTCTCAGCTGTCCCAGCAGCTCAATTCTTCTGTCCTTGGAGCTCTGGTGATATTAGTACCAGCAGAGAATGCAGCCTGCTAATTCAGCAGACCTTGAAGACACTCATAGAGAAAGATCACAGATACAGTTCGATGACAAAGGCATTTGGCCAGGTTTATTGCCCAGAAGGTGCAGCCCTAATGATTTGCACAATTTGCACAAATACACTGAAAAATGAGTGCTCTGTGACAAGGAGCGGCTCAGTCAGGAGTGGGAATCTCTCCTGTCCCCTCGGCCACACAACGGGTTAAGACAAGGTCCCCCAACATTTATAGACTGAGTCAAACAAGTGGGATGCACAGCTTACGTACATCTTACATGTTTCATGACATTTGTTTGTTACCTTCTCTTGTTCCTTACATCTTGGACACAACATTCCTCTTCCTTGTTCTGTCACACCATTTTACCTTATACTAGATTGGGGCATAGCTGTACAAGCCTTCTGAAATGTATATACATAAATATCTAATGCCTAAGACTTCTTAGGAATGCCTATGTTTTAGCAATGTGAGCAGCAACTTTGCTAAGTTCATGTGCTGGACAGTGAAATTATAAGCATCTGCTTCAATATGTGGCCTGACTTTGGTTCCCAGCCTCTGGTTCAGACCTTAGATCTTGCACCAGGCCCAGTGCTCCAGGCTCTCTCGTTACTACATAGGGACATTCTGACATTTTGATACTTCAAAGAGGCCATTTTGGGGGGTGGGGAGGAGGGAGGTGGACAAGATGTTCCCACAATTTTTGATTCAGAAATGTCAAAACATTTCATTGTTACCGAAAAGAAACATTTAATTTTGGTTTGTTGACCAGAACTGAAATGTTTTGTCTTGAGTCACTTCAATATCAATAACATCTTCCTATTGATTCATACTGTCTTATGGGAGTTATATCTCCAGTCACAGAATCATAGAATGGCAGGACTGGAAGGGACCTTGAGAGGACTTCTAGTCCAGTCCCCTGCACTCAAGGCATGGCTAAGAATTATCTAGACCATCCCGTATATTGACAGAGATTTCACAATCTCCTTAGACAATTTATTCCAGTGCAATATCTCATGCCTGCCTTCTTTGCAATGAGCTGGGCTTCCTGGCCAGACTGCAGGTGTGCGCAAAGGGAAATGTAGTCAGATCAAGGACCCTAGTATATAAGGGAGAATGGACACCTGAATTACAACTCCCATCGGGCAAGTGGAATAATAGGGAAATACAGTTCATGGCTTCAAGGTCAGATGTGACCAATGTTATTATCTAGTCTGACCTCTTGTATAACGCAAGACATTATTTCCCCAAACATAATTTCTCTTTGAACTGGACCATATATTTAATAACTAAATAAATCTGAGCTTGATTTTAAAATTCCAATGGAAAATCCAACATAACCTTTGTTAAATTGTCAGTTAATTATTCTCACTCTTAAAATTGCATGCTTAATTTCCAGTCTGAAATTTGTCTAGCTTCAATAAAGGTTAATGTTAAACCAGTTTTATTTTGAACATATTCACAACAAACCATTTTAGTTCACTTCCACAAAGCAAAACATTTTGATTTGCACTGAATAGAATTTTTTACCCTCCCATGATCGTCCTCACTCCCAGGCTCTTACCCGTCTGGCCAGCCCCCCTCTTTGGGTGCTGGTGCAAGGGAGGGGTCATAAACTAGGAGCACAGGCCCAGCACCCACCCCCGTTTATGAGGGGGAAGGGACCCCTTGTAAAACTATGAAGGGGATTGCTGGTGCTGGGCTTTCTGCCGTCTCTTCCACCGATGTTCATTGATTGGAGTAAGCTGAGGTTGCTGCAGCAGCAGAGGTGGGTAGCACTGCCTCCCTCATGGAGTCCCTCCCTGAGGGGGTTATGGAAGGTGCCCCCCTGTCGCTTTGCCATCCATGCTCCCTGTAGATGCTGTAGTTGCTACTTCCCCAGCTGCTGTTGAGGAGGACCCCGTAGGGGCGGGAGGGGACTTTGATTCTATTTTCAATGAGATCGAGGCCTGGGCTTGACTCCAACCACCGAGCAAGTGGACGCCCCCATGCTAGGGGGCCTCGGTCACAGCCCTTGTAATCTGCCACTCCCCCCTCTCACTTTTCCCTTGCCTCAGGCGGTTGCCCCTGCTTTGGCCACTGCAATGCCCCAGGACCTGGCCATCTGCCCAGCCACGACTGGTAATCCGGCTGACGCCACTGTGCCTAATGAGGCAATGGCTGATGCCGAGCAGCTGGGCTCTGAGCCTGCAGGCATCCTTCCCCATGAGGCAGGGCAGCAGCCTTGCCATCCCCCAGTGCTGTAATTGTGGGTGCCTTGGTTGATGAGGCACCCTCCGTCTCATGCCCACTGTAGCGGGGTGGTTACCCATTCCTGCCCTGCATGGCTTGAAACAGCCCAGGAGAGGGCTAGGGCTGGGAGCAAAGCCCCGGCTGATTGGGGGAAGTGGCTGCAGCTGGGGCCATGCCCCAAACAGACTAACTGGGCCTTATAAGAAGGCCAGGGCAGCCAGAAGCTCAGGACACTCTCTCTGCTTGTAGAGAGAGAGGGGCCTGGCTGCTAGGGAGCTGAGCAGGGTATTGGGAGTGGATCAGAGCTGGGAGAAGGCTAGAGGAGCTGGGGAGCTCTGGCCTAGGAAAGCCCCAGGCTGTGGGCCTAGCTGAGGGCCTAAGATCAGTACCGGGTCTGCAGAGGGGCAGCCCTGCTATAGAGAGAGGCAGCAGGTCTAACCCAACCTTGCCTGTGATGAGTGGTGTATACTGCAGTCTGCCCCAGGGAGTGGGGCTAGATGGTGATTGGCAGTAGCCTTACACTGAGGCAAGGTGGGTTTAGTGGGTTGGGGTTCCCCTGGGTGGGGAGACCCAGAGTGTGGGGGTACTGTCAGGGGGCCAGCAACCCAGAGAAAGGGGCACCGTGGTCCTCGGAGGGACACGCAGACCAGCAGTAAAGTGGATCACCAGTCTGTAGGGGGCACTCCAGGATGCTGGAAGAGCTAATTCTCATGGACGACCAGCAGGAGGTGCCGCAGGGGTGAATCCACTCCCTTACACCCACCAATAAATCTCCAGGCATGGACGGGCTGACTGTGGTGTTCTACCGCATATTCTGGGATGTCCTTGGCCCAGATCTTGCCACCGTCTGGGACAAGTCTTTGGAGAGCGGGGTCCTCCCTCTTTCATGCAGGTGAGCAGTGCTCGCCTTGCTGCCGAAGAAGGGGGACCTCCGCTATCTCCAGAGTTGGCGTCCCATCTCACTCCTCAGCATGGACTATACGGTTGTGGCAAAGGCCATCTTGCGGAAGCTGTGGTCCGTGCTGGCGGACGTGGTCCAGCCAGACCAGACTTACACCGTCCTGGGCTGTACTATCTTCAACCATCTCTATCTGGTCCGGGATATCTTGGAGATTGGGTGTAGGGATGGTCTGTCGTTTGCCCTCCTGTCCTTGGATCAGGAGAAGACATTCGACCAGATGAACCACAGGTATCTCCTGGGCACTCTGCGGGCATTCAGCTTCAGGCCCCGGTTGGTGGGGTTTCTCCAGGTGCTGTAGCCTCCGCAGAGTGTTTGGTCAGGCTCAACTGGACCCTGACCACACCTGTCAGCTTCAGGTGAGGGGTGTGTCAAGGCTGCCTGCTCTCGGGTCAGCTGTACAGTCTGGCCATTGAGCCGTTCCTTCGTCTCCTTTGCAAGAGGATGATGGGGTTGGTGCTGTGTGAGCCGGAGGTGCAGCTGGTCCTGGCAGCATACGCTGGTGACGTATTCCTCGTGGTCCAGGACCCAGACGACCTGGTGCGGGTGGAGGCTTGTCAAGCTGTTTATTCAGCAGCCTCCTCCACCTGGTTCAACTGGGTCAAGAGCTCTAGCCTGGTGGTCAAGGCCGGGTGGCAGGCGAGCTCCCTCCCACCTGTGCTTCAGGCCATCAGGTAGAGCGTGGGTCCACTGCTCTATCTTGGCATTTACTTCTCTGCCACACATCCATCTCCGCCGGAGAACTGGCATGGTTTAGAGGGCATGGTGACTAGGCAGTTGCGGGGCTGGAGAGGACGGCTCTGGTGCCTCTCCCTCCAGGGGAGAGTGCTGGTGCTTAACCAACTGGTCCTGTCCATGCTCTGGCACTGACTCAAGACCCTGTGCCCACCCCCAGTGTTCCTGGCCAATCTCCAGAGGCTGGTTCTGGAGTTTTTTTGGCCAGGACTGCACTGGGTCTCTGAAGGGGTTGTCCATCTGCCCCTGGAGGAGGGAGGGCAGGGCCTGATGTGTATGCACACGCCCTGCAAAGACTCCTTTATAGTGCAGGTGGCTCGGCGTGGAGCATATTTGCGCACAGCTTCCTCCACCACCTGCGAGGGCTCCAATATGACGAACAGCTCTTTTTTCTTCATCGAAGAGGTCTTCCGCGAGACCTCTCTGAGCTGCCAGTCTGCTACCAGGACCTCCTCCAGAGGTGGAGGCTGGTTTTAGTGACCAGGTCCTTTGTGGCCACCAAGGGGGTAGATCCCTCGTGGAGCCCCTGCTACACAATCCCCAAGCTTCATTACCCGCCCTTGTGTTCCACCCTGATACCAAGTGGTGGGAACTTTTACCAGCAGTGGAAGGTGGGGAACCCCAGTCAGCCAGTTTATATTCCATCTTAGTCCCGTGGCCTGCTGGGGATATCAGCTGGTGGCTCCTCCATGAGGCTGTGAGCACAGAGGTGTACTTGGCGCAGGTTACCTCTGTCCCTGAAGCCTGTCCCTTTTCTGGCATGAGGAAGACCCTGGCACACGCGTATCTTCAGAGCGCCAGGCTTCAGCCCCTCTTCCGGCTCCTCCCCGCACTTGTTGTTGTCGACCTCCTCCTAGCCATGGGTCTCCATCATGCCACAAAAGGGACAGGCTTCAGGGACAGAGGTAAACTGCACCAGGTACACTCCCGTGCTCACAGCCCCATGGAGGAGACCCTGGCTCATGCGTATCTTCAGTGCACCAGGCTTCAGCCCCTCCTCCGGCTCCTCCAGAACCTCTTATTGAGGTTCTGGCTGCCCTTCTCCCTGCACACCCAAGATGTCCATTCGTAACACCGGGGGAGGGGGAGGTTCCAGCAACGGTGGGGCTGTTTTTCATTCTTTTATCCATTCACGTATCCGGGCAGAGTTCCTCTGGGCAGCATACACTGGCTCTCTTGACGCTTTCAATGAGCAGTAGGTGCTGTCTGGTGCTCTCTGCTCAGTGTCCCCTTCTGGTTCTCTAGTTTTGACTCTTTGATCCCCATGCCCATTCCTGTTATTGCCTGTTATCCCCCGAACTCAGGTGGGTTCTGGGTTTAGTAACTCCTCCCTAGGCTGGGGGAGGGGCTTTTAGCAATGGGCGAGCTAATGCTGCCCATGTCTCAGTTCTCAAAAGGATCACTCCCCTGTAGCCGTCTGGCCTGACCCTGTCACACCTGGTATAAAAATGTCACCCCCAAAATAACAGATCCAAACCGACACTGGTCTGATGGTAAACATTTCTAGTACAGACCAGGTCTCTGTGTTCATTTTGTAAATTACATTCTAAGTGCATCAGAGTCATTTCCTTGAGTGTGTGTCTACTAGGGAACAGTATTGTGTGAATAGGTGTGCTTTTGTCAGTGTATGTTATTATGAATGTGCTCTTGGGAAATCGACATGCAATTTAGTTTTTACACTGATCTGCATCTCTTTGAGAATGTGTGTTTCTGACAGTGAATCATTGTGTGAAGTTATGAATATATAACATCATGTGTGAAACATACATGAGTGTGTGCATTATTACTGCTTGTTAGGGACTTTGAGTGGATTTCTGAGTCTTCATTTGTGTATGATTGCTTCTGAATGACAATATTGTGTGTTTACCAGTGCAAAGTGCTGTGTGAGTGTGTGTATTTTGTGAGTGTGTATTGCTGTGTGTAGGTTTAAATTGCACGTAACTGGTTATTTATCAGTGAATATTACTATGTTTGTGAGTGTACATTGACTTAGCAGAGCCCCTGTATTAAAGCCAAAAGCTGCTATCTACCTGCAGCTCCTAGCCGCTAAGATAATAACTCTTTAAGAGTTATTGGAAGGAGAGAAGTTGAAGAGTAGAACTAGTTGGGAAAGGGAGTTTCTCATCTTGTGAGTCTTTTCAAGAAATTTGAAATATTTTCCCATCTCATGTCAGGACAAAAAAAATGAATTATTTTTCAAACAGATAATCTGAAAGCAAAACAAAACAAAAATAAAAAAAACCAGATTGGGTCAAAACAAAATATTTGCTTTCCATCATTTTTATAGTTTCATAGAATTGTAGGCCAGGAGAGATGATGCAAGCAACTAGTCAGAACTTCTCTTTATCACCGACCATTGAATCCCACCCAGTTACTGCTGTGTTGAGCCCAACGACTTCAGTTAAACTAAACCATTTCAGTCCTAAGCAGACTGCACTGTTGTGAGCCACAGGCCTAGACCTGGCCAGACTGAGGTCTCACCTGTGTCCTAGGCCTGGCAAAGACAGGGAACAGATCAGCTGGGGCACATCCAGGTGATCCTAGGAGGCGACCTGCACCCCAGGCTGCAGGGCAATGTTTTGTTTTGATTTTGACCCTTTATTTTTTTTCAACTTTTCTTTAGAACGAATTAACTGTAATTTTCAAATGATTTTTTTTTTCAAATTGAAAGATGTCAAAACTGGACATTTTAACAAATTTGAACCTTCTAAGAGAAATCAAATTAAGAGTTTCATCACAACCAGCTAACCCTTTCCTGCAAACAGGGTTTCAATGAATCAGCATTTTCTGATGAACAAAACCATAGTGTGAGAAAATTTCCAATCCGAGTTCATAATCAGCCCCCTCTTAGTCCCCAACCCTGAAACATGACTCTCCCTCCCACCGGCAGACTTCTACATCCATGTGAATGGTGTTCAACCGGGGGCTCTCAAACTTTTCTCAGATCACTGACTATATCAAGAGAGAGATGCCTTGTGGACCTGTCCCCTCTTCACTGTGATCTCATCAACTTCCTCTCCTCCAAGACACAAATATAGAGACCACCTTCTTTGCCCATTCAAGTTCACACCACATCCCAACACAAACCTACTGCCTCATCTTCAGTTCAGATTCACAGGCAAAGGAAATGGATTTGAAACTGTTTAATGAGGCGAGATACACAGCAGGTGAAAATCAGCTATAGCTCCACTGGTGTCAATGAGCAAGAACCACAGCTGGTGTAAATCAGCAGTAGCTCCAGTGAAATCCAGTGAAAACTGACATAGCTGCATGGACATCTTAGGGCCAGAACCGCAGCTAATGGAAATCAAAGTAGCTCCATAGGAATCAAAGGGCCAAATCTCCCTTGGTGTAAAGAGACCTATCTACTCAGATCTCAATGGAACTGTATCAATTTACATCAGTTTAGGCCTTAGCTAGGAGCTTTTAGTGTTTGCCTCTGGATGTTTCTTAGTGACCAACATCAAACAGCCAGGGCAGGCTGAGTTGTGGCTTCCTCTGCTGGGTGCATCCCAAGAGCTGCTGATGCAAAGCAGGAGAAAAAAAATCTCTGCTCTCTCAGAGGTAATGATGTGGCATTAATGAAGGAACAGGCTATTCCAGGCCAGCTGGGGCTCTGTTGCCATTGGGCTCTGAGCTATTGTAGGTCACATGTCTGTGCTACAAATATATAGGTTATTGTGTAATCTCCTTCCGACACCCTTTGGGCCTCAGCCCTGCCTTATGTGTATCCAGGGGTCCTTTCAGGGTGCTGCCATCATGTGAGATCCAGGGCATGTTGTGTTCCCCCTCTGGGGAGTTAGGTACGGCTAGGGCAGCTTGTCAGTGTTGTTTACTCCTGAGGTGAGATCAGAGCTCAGCTCACAGCCCTCCAATTATTTAGCTCTGGCCCAAGAACAGGGACATCCTGGGTTGTGAACAAGCAGCCCGAACAAGCCAGGATCAGTTTCAGTGATGGGAGGGGCTTTCTTCCCCCAATCTATTTAGTCCTTCACCTCTCAGCCAAGCGATTGGGGCGTTATTTATACAGACAGGCAATGACCGAAGGACCCTGTCTGTGAAGTGTCTCATGCATCGTGGGCCGGGAAACATTCCACAAAGACCAGCACAGTAAGTTTCTTATTTCAATCACACATGTTTAGGTATTTATATGCTAGTCAAATTTCATAACAGAACTAGAAGTTACAATTGGAAATCTTCAAGGCTTTTTATATGATTTAATAAAACATTTAGAGCTGCTCTGAGGGTTGTTGTTTTTTTTTCCCCAGCAATTAACCATTAACTTTTCATAGATATTGTGAAAAACATTTTTTTATGTGTATTTTATTTTTGTTCATTGAGAAACAGACAATTTCAGGTAAACTGCTGGAAACGGAAACATTTTCACTTAAAGGAAAAAAAAAGTATTTTGAGTTTTCCAATACATGAGTTTCAAGAATAACACAGGCTTCCTCAAAATATTTCTTTAGTTGAAAACCCAGTTTTCCTTTGAAATAATTTAAACAGAAAATGTCTGAATACCCCATCTTAGAAATTTAGATGTAAGCGAGAGTGGGAACATTGATGCTGTGCAATAATAGTAAAATTTGAACCCAGTCACTATACTACAATGGTGTATTTTATATTTCAAAGGGATATTTAGTGACTCATAAAATTGAGTAAGCAGCAAAGTTGGCAGCAAACAGCATCAGTATTAAACATACTAGTGCCTTAAATGAAGAACAGAGAATTGAAGCCCCCAGCCAAAGCTTGTGTCTCTTATCCGTGCCGAGGACATAGAAAATGTCAATGGGATTAGAACCTAGATATTCGGCTCTAGCCTCTGTCCCATGTAGCTGCCCGCTAAACAGAAATGCTGTAAATGGGGGCACCGAACATACACATAATAAGGCACAGCCCTTTTTCACAGCAGACAAGGCAGAGAATGGGATGGAGGGGAAACAGAGGCACAGGGAAGTGACTGGCCCAAGGTCACACAGCAGGTCACTGGCAGAGCCAAGAACCCAAGTCTCCTGACGGTCAATGACTCGCACAGACATAACGTAACAGAGGTAAACGATGCAGCAGTGAGGTAGCTGAGCAATTCTCATCAGTACACAGAGATGGAAGTGGGATCTTGTGTCATGAATCAATACATAAGCAGGCAGTAGGTCATCTATGTGGTGCTGCATTAGAATCAATACAGACGAGCTCTAATGAAGGATACTAAGTGAGTCTATGTCATATTTCCCTGGAAAGTGGATATCAGGCAGTGTTGGCATTTTAGTTTCAAGCCCAAGTTCACAGCCTGCTGTTTGTAGCAAGAGAGAATCCATCTTGGCTAGAATGTTGCATTTGGTTGTGCTTTGCTCCATCCTTCACATGGCGTTTTATCAAGCCACATCCTGAGCCAGATCTTTAGATGGTGCAAACTGATGCAGCTCCACTGACTTTAAGGAAAACGCACCAATTAAGATGTGTGATAACTCACCACTCCTAGTTAATAGCAGTGACAAGTGCTGTGCATTGTTGACACTCACATTATGAGATATTGCTGCGGGGAATCAGGGCCACTCCTGCTGTCACTGTAATCCCCACCACTGTCTTTGTCTTTCCCTCCACAGCCATCACACAATGAACTGAGAAAGAAAATGTCCAACCAAACCACCCTGACCGAGTTCCTTCTCCTGGGATTCTCTGATGTTCGGGAGCTGCAGATTTTGCACTTTGTGGTGTTCCTGATGATTTACCTGGTAGGCCTCATGGGAAATCTTCTCATCATCTCAGCCATAGCCCTTGACCACCATCTTCACACCCCCATGTATTTCTTCCTGGTGAACCTGTCCATCCTAGACCTTGGCTCCATCTCCGTCACCATCCCCAAATCCATGGTCAATTCCCTCATGAACACCAAGGTAATTTCTTATCCTGAATGTGTCACCCAAGTGTTTCTATTTGTAGTCTTCACTGGAACTGATCTTGCATTTCTCACCATCATGGCATACGACCGATATGTCGCCATCTGCCAACCACTGCACTACGAGACAGTGATGAACAGGAGAGCTTGTGTCCAAATGGCAGCCAGTGCCTGGATTACTGGTATTGTCTACTCTACCCTGCACACTGGGAACACTTTCAGGTTGCCCTTCTGCCAGACAAATGTCATCCACCAGTTCTTCTGTGAAATCCCCCAGCTGCTCAAGCTCACCTGTTCTGACTCGTACCTCAGTAAAATTGGGCTTCTTGCCTTTAGTGTGTTTTTAGGTTTGAACTGCTTTGTCTTTATAATTCTGTCTTATGTTCAGATCTTCAAAGCAGTGCTGAGAATCCGCTCTGAGCAGGGCCAGCGTAAAGCCTTCTCCACATGCCTTCCTCACCTCACTGTGGTCTCTTTGTTTCTTTGCACTGCCTTCTTTGCCCACTTGAAACCCACCTCCAGCTCAATATCATATATGGATCTCATGATAGGTGTTCTCTATTCCCTGGTGCCTCCAGTGATGAATCCGATCATCTACAGCATGAGGAACAAGGAGATCAAAGCTGCATTAAAGAAACTGATTGTTTGGAGATTATTCACCAAGAATTAAAATGTCCATCATTGCTCCTTGATTGAGATTTCATTCTGAACTTCTTCTTGAATATAATCAACTGATGACAAAATTGTCTCCTTAAAAACACAGGGTGCAATCTGTTTATGAATTCATAAAGCCAGACTAATTCCTTTGAAGTTAAATGAATTAGTTTAGGATTACACCAGTGTAAATAAGATCAGAATCTAAATATTTATCCATAAATGTACATACACATCTATCTCTCTTTGGGATTTATACTGCTAACATTGCCATGCTATCTGAGCATGTTGCACAGAACATCTACAGCCATAGCTAAGTCACTAGTGAACATGAAATATCTTTCTCTTCTTCTTTTTGGGGGTAAAAATTGTGGGTGGAATTTTAGAGGTTTGGCTTGTTTGTTTGTTTGATTGTTTCTTTTTCGTGTTTCATTTTCTTGATTCATTGGTTGACTTTTTTTTGTTACAGATGACTTTTTGTGGTAGGAATTTGCAGGGAGGAATATGTTTGATTAAATATAGGAATCAGATTATTTTGTCATTTATTCAAGGTGTCAATGTTATAATCTCTTTTAAAGGGTTTTCGGAGAGACTGGAGGTTTTCCTTTCCCTAGAGATGAAGAATTGAAAAAAAGTTTCTGTAGGTGTGTGGCTAGCTAAGTTCCTTTTTAAACAATTATTTTAATGTTATTAGAGAGTTTGCCTTGTACACACATCCCCTCTCCTTCATCATCTCAGCAACTGCCTCTCCACCCAGAAACGATTATAGACTATGTCCCTTGCCAGTTCAAGTTCACACAGTATCCCAACATAAGCAACTCTGAATATGGAAATGTGGTATTAGGAAAGCATTTAAGGCTGGGTTAAAGTTTAAGGACTATAAACCAGTGTCCAGGGCTTCAGCTCCAGGAGTCACAACATTACAAGAGAATCTCAGCTTCCATTTCCTAAACTATAGCCATTTTCTAGTCCTCGTGGTTGAGAAGGAAAGCTTGAAAATGTTCTCCAAGACAAAAGACAAGTGTAATCAATAGAGCAAAGACTGCCTGAGTCTTGCATGAGCCAATCACTCATGGGATGGAGTCAGCTGTCCCCAGTTAACCAATGCAACAGCTGCCTCAATCTATAGGCAGCCTGAGACAATTGCTCTGAGAGGGGGAAAATGTATAGGGTATAATGATGCAGCTACATCTTCCTGAGTGTGCAAAGAGCCTGAACCAGACACAAAGTTAACTCCATAAGGCTGAGGCGCAGACAGCTGTTCTGGGACTACTCTCACCATCAGTGCATAGATGGGGTAATTCTGAGAGATACAACCCTGTTTTTTACAGTCGTGACACCACTTTTCCCCACTCTTTCCTGGGGTACCTCTGAGGAGGCCTGTGTCCTGCTGGAGTACATCCTTCCTCTGGGTGGGTGTCCATAACTGGGCTTTTTCCTGCTCTCTGATTCCTCACTATCTCTGTTATGATACCTAATGATTTTCTATATATTCATCAGCCAGTTTCCCAGCTGGGTGCCCATCTCACAGGTTTCTCTCTATGAACCATGATATCAATATCATAGAATATTTTATGGTTATTTAAATGGGATGGAAGTTCTAAGCAATGATAATCTCAAATCCTGGAACACATATTAAACTAAACATCATAAGAACATAAGAATGGCCATATTGGGTCAGACCAAAGGTCCATCTAGCCCACAATTCTGTCTTCTGACAGTGGCCAATGCCTGGTGCCTCAGAGGGAATGAACAGAACAGGAAATCATCAAGTGATCCATCCCGTCACCCATTCCCAGCTTCTGGCAAACAGAGGATAGGGCCACAATACCTGCCAATCCTGGTTAATAGCCATTGATGGACCTATCCTCCATGGATTTTTCTATTTCTTTTTGAACCATATTATAGTCTTGGTCTTCACAACATCCTCTGGCAAAGACTTCCATGGGTTGACTATGCTTTGTGTGAAGAAATACTTCCTTTTGTTTGTTTTAAACCTGCTGCCTATTAAAGTCATTGGGTGACCTTTAGTTCTTCTGGTATGAGAAGGAGTAAACTTCCTTATTTACTTTCTCCACATCAGTCATAATGTTATAGACCTCTATGATATCCCTCTTAGTCATCTCTATTCCATGCTGAAAAGTCCAAGTCTTATTAATCTCTCCCCATACAGAAAGCCATTCCATACCCCAATCATTTTTATTGCCCTTTTTTTAACCTTTTCCAATTCCAATATTTGTTTTTTTTAGATAGGGCAAATACATCTGCACATAGTATTCAAGGTATGGGATCACCATGGATTTATATAAAGGCAATATGATATTTTATGTCTTAGCAATGCATTTCCTAATGATTCCCAACATTCTGTTTGCGTTTTTTGACAGCAACTGCATATTGAGTGTAGGTTTGCAGAGAACTATCCACATTGACTCCAAGATCTCTTTCTTGAGTGGTAACAGCTAATATAGATCCCATCATTTTAAATATATAGTTGGGATTATGTTTTCCAATGTGCATTACTTTGTATTTATCAACATTGAATTTCATCTGCCATTTTATTGCCCAGTCATCCAGTTTTGTGAGATCCCTTTGTAACTCTTCACAGTCTGCTTTGCACTTAACTCTCTTGAATTGTTTTGTATCATCTGCAAATTTTGCCACTTCACTGTTTACCCATTTTCCAGATCATTTATAAATGTGTTGAACAGTACTGGTCCCAGTAGTGACCCCTGGGAGGACACCACAATTTCTCTCTCTCCATTCTGAAAAATGACCATTTATTCCTACCCTTTGTTTCCTATCTTTTAGGCAGTTACTGATCCACGAGAAGACCTTCTCTCTAATCCCATGACAGCTTACTTTGCTTAAGAGCCTTTGGTGAGGGACCTTGTCAAAGGCTTTCTAAAAATCTAAATACACTATATCCACTGGATCCCCCTTGTCCACCTGCTTGTTCACCCCTCCCCTCAAAGATTTCTAGTAGATTAATGAGGCATAATTTCCCTTTACAAAAAACATTTTGACTCTTCCTCATCAAATCACAATCATCTATGTGTCTGATAATTCTGTTCTTAACTATAGTTTCAACCAGTTTGCCCGGTACTGAAGTCATGTGTACCAGACTGTAATTGCGAGGATTACCTCTGGAATCTTTTTTAAAAATTGGTGTCACATTTGCTATCCTCCAGTCATCTGGCACAGAAGCTGATTTAAATGATAGCTTACATACCACAGTTAGTAGTTCTGCAATTTCACATTTGAGTTCCTTCAGAACTCTTGGGTGAATACAGTCTGGTTCTGGTGATTTATTACTGTTTAGACTATCAATTTGTTCCAAAACCTCCTCTAATGACACCTCAATCTGGGACAGTTTCTCAGATACATCATCTAAAAAGAATGGCTCAGGTTTGGGAGTCTCCATCACATCCTCAGCCATGCAAAGTATTAATTTAGTTTCTCCGCAATGGCCTTATCATCCTTGAGTGCTCCTTTAGAATCTTAATAATCCAGTGGCCCCAGTGATTGTTTAGCAGGCTTTCTACTTCTGATGTACTTTTAAAAAATTGGTATTACTTAAATTCCAGAATTAAAGGGACAGATTTTAAAAGTATTAAGGGATATCATGGGATTTTCAAAAGCATCTAGACTCCAAACACCCATTGAAATCAACACGTGTCAAACATCTTGCCCTTAATACCTGCCCTAGTCCAAAACAGCCCAAATGCCTTGATCTTACACACATACTGTTACAATTTTCCATGTATCTGAGAGAGCTTCTAGGGATGGTCAAAAGTCTAGGTGCTGCTGCTTACTGGGTGTAGCTGAATTATTGTAATATATTGTGCTGTTGAATTATATTTTTTATTCCTTCTAACATTAATGGATTTTAGGATGTCAACAGCTTACAAATGCATTTGTTCTATGTACAATTAATTTAAATCAAGCATTAAATGTTGTAAAAAGAGCAATTTTCCAACACAATATTTCTCCTTTGGAAATTTCTGTTTGGTTAAAACCAAAACTTTTCCATGAATGTGTTGATTTCAATAATGTTTTGTTTTTAAAAAAATGCGGGGGGGAGGTTTGATATTGTTCAACTATTCAGGTTTGACATTTTCAATATACACATAGAGTATCAAAATAAAATATTTGGTTGATCCCAATTTTTTTAATAAAAAGTTAGTTTCATGGGAAATTTCAACATTCAATTAAGAACAAAAACAAGTTTCAAAATGAAGATTTTTCCATGAAACATAAATTCTGGAACCTGACTCCAGATTCCAGATCAACTATCTCAGTCTTTCTGACTCTTAATACATCTAATCCAAGCTGCTTCTTCTTGCACACAACCCCTGTTTTTATTAATTTAGAAGGACCATAGGGGCCCAAAGAGTCAAAGAGTTGTTAACATAACCCAGTCACTGTCCAACAGTTTTATACAAAGTTTGCAGTCTGGTATACGGAGACATCAGCCTACTCAGTACCATAGCAAACTCAATGTTAATTTCTTTCATTGTTTATTAAAGACAGAGAAAAGAAGGGAAAAGAGGTAAAGCACATGGAATGTAAAGTGTAAAGTAAGGCTTTGATTGTAATAGTGTCCCTCATTTCAGAAAGAACCCCATCAGCTATCACCTTGTTTAATACTCAGTTGAATGGCATTAAAGATGGCAGTAACTGTCCTTTGTGGGGGAAAAGGAAGAAGTTAGTTGAGATGGGCTGGATATCATGGTGATGTTCTTGTTAACATCTGGATCCATTTCCTAGAAGGCAAAAAGAAAGGGGAGAGAAAAGAACAGCAAAGAAAGAAAATTCAGCTTCTGTCTCTGGTGTTGACTCTCACTTCTGGTAAAATGCAGGACCAGTGCACGGGCTGATCGACCACTCTGAGACCTGGCAAACTTGTACCAGCATTGGGCAGTTTAGTGAGCTGCTTTTAGCTGCCTCTTTCTGGTCACAGACTCAAAACAGGTTTGCAAAAGGGGCAGTCTTGGCCAACTAAAACAGACTCTTCTTAGAGAGAAGGCAAACAGATAGGAGAGGTAGGAAAGAAGAGAAAAAACTGGGGCAGGAAACCCTACATGTATAGGTAGGAAGAGATGAAGTCTCACATCCGAGGTGTATTTGGGATTTAGCCTGTGCCACAGAAGGTGGTAACATCATCTGGGCCCTTCTTTCGGACTCGGTCTGGAGAGCACATCTCTCAGAATTAGAATGAAGAAGGTCCCGGGGTCCTAAGGGATGATGAGGGTAGGAGTCACGAGGATAAAACTCTCTGTAGCAGTTGGCAGACAGCTGCTTCTTCTGCTAATTTTTTCCTGAAATCTATTTTATTTCTGAGGACCCCAAAGGGGAGTAACGAGCAGATTAGTCCATCCTCTTATTGTCAGTTGTTGGCTACATGTGTTTTCTCTCTGTTTGCTGCACCAACTCTGGCCAAGTAGTCGGTCCATAAGACCTCAATGGACCTGGCCAAAGAGTCTAGTACAATGGACCAGGTCAGTGAATGGTGGGACTTTCTCCTCCCCTCAAGGCTAGACAAAGGGATAAATAATGTATGTACCACCTTACTTTTTCATGACATGTTTGTTACCTATCTTTGTACCTTTCTCCTGATGCTTTAGACAACACATCTCTATTCACCACCGGTCTTTGTACTTTACTCCTGATGTTTCAGATGGAACATCACTCTTCATCACTTCTGTCAAACCATCTCATCATGTGCTAGGTTGGTGTGTTCTTGCAGTGGCCTGCTGGAAAGTATTTACATATTCAGTGTGTTTTAGCAATGCTAGCAATACTGGTGCCAAGCTCATGTTCTGGACACTGAACATACAGGCAAGGATATGCTTTTGACAGCGCTTGACTTTTGCTCATAGAATAACTTTTGCTGACTTTGGTTCAGGTCTCAGGCCTTCCACCAGGCCCTGTCCACCAGACCCCATTCCCCCACTATTTGCTCTTTTATGTGGAGGATGTTTACCCATCAACACAAAAAAGCATAATGCATGTACTGCAGATGACCCAGAGGACTAAACACTATTAGCTGTCCACCTTAAATTACAATCCACACGTTCATGCCTCATCTGTCCCTTGGTCTGCACATTCCGCCATACCACCAATAGACAAATTATCTTTTGTCAGTTGTATAGTCCCATATATTGAATATGGAAATGTTAGATTCAGGATTTTGATTAAGGGGTGTAGTTTTGGAGTTGTTCTGAAACACTGGGATAGACATTATTTCAGGGTGTTCCACAGTGCTATGTATACAAGGAGTAAAACAGAAACTTGGAGTAATGACATCACAAATGAGGCCTTTGAATACAAATTTCTTGTAATCAGTTACTACACAGTAGTGTCCAACCATGTTGAAGGCTACCCTTTCTGCCGGTTGTTACCATCTGGTAATCTTTGCCAGGCAAGAGATAGGAGTGACTATCTTTTCCATTCAATTGGATTTGTCTGAATCTTTGTGGCCACTCACTGGAGTTGTGATGTCAACAACATTCCTGGCATAACAAGCCAGGGTGCAATGCTCTTTAGGTTTGCACTGCTCAATGATACACCAGTAGCAGACATAGATCCAGTTACTGTCTTCCAGATAATCCTCCAAATGTACCTTAAAGACTAATAGATTTATTTGGGCATAAGCTTTTGTGGGTAAAAAAACCCAAACAGTTCTTCAGATACATGGAAGAAGTGAGTTTTTTACCCATACATCCGAAGTGGATTTTTTACCCACAAAAGCTTATGCCCAAATAAATCTGTTAGTCTTTAAGGTGCCACCGGACTCCTCGTTGTTTTTGTGGATACAGACCAACACAGCTATCCCTCTGATTCTAGATGTACCATAACCAATTTATCAACTATTGCTGTATTAGTCTGTATTCAATATTGGTAACCAGACACTGAACAGAATTGCTTTAAATAACATGTGCCTCACTTAGAATACAGTGTCATTAACTCCAAATTATGACTGGTACTAATAGGGAATGTGTCCACACAATTGTAGTTACTAGGTAACTTCCATAAGCCGTACAAAAAATTGTTTACCAATTTGCTTTTTCCTTGCCTTTTATTGTTTGCTGCAATTAGTTTGTTACTTTTTACTTATGTTTCGTTAAACAGTTTAGTGTTGTCATGCACGTTATAAATGATGTACCATTTCTTCAGTAGCCAGGGCCTTACTATCATGAATTACACGTTCAGAGACAGTTTCCGCTGCCTGGTGGTCAAAATAGTTAATGTTTTGTTGTCATATTTCATAGTACCCCATCCCAAATAGCTCTTCAGAGTCAGGTAACCCATAATTTCATCTAATTTTTAGAGTCCCCTAGTTTGTGAAATACCAGACTGCAGAATAGTCTTTTGCAAAGCCCTTTAGTCTTCTGCACATTCCTGATAAGATGCTAGTATATCAATTAACAAAGAAGTATACAGAAATAATACAGTTGCTTTTACACAATAGCCAAATTCATCCGTGTTTCAGTGATAAAGATGTGAAACCACAGGAACATGAACTCACTTTCCTCAATAAGATGCAAGTTTAAATGACAGTTGGACCTGATCCAGCTACTGTTTTCTAGCTCTTTGCCCACTTAATTGTCCACTTATGGTAGACATTGTTGACTAGTCTATTATTTATAAAGCATTTCATTTTTATTTTCTTGATGCCCACAGGTTTCTTCACTGTGCACAGATATCTTCTCATGTCTTCGGTTTGTGGGATGCACCTTTAAACAGCTTAATGTTGGTTAACATAAAGTTTTTGCTTGTTTGTTTTACATTTCTCTTGTTTTCAGTTACCAAAATTTTATACACAGATTAATTTAGTTTGTTTACAATGTAATAGGGACCAAGTCTTTTATAAAACAAGTTATACTCTTGTTCTGATTGTCCAAATTCTTTAGCACAAACAGAACCATTTTAGATATGTTTGCATTTGTAGCATAGACATTCCTTTTCACTAAACATATAAATTACTACGCATAATAAATATAGTATTTGACTGCTAAAATAGATGCTCATCATCTTCTGTGAGAAGGTGCATTGTTCTTCCTGCTGAGCTCTGTTTTATCAAAAGGGTAACAAAATTCTTACCTGAGCTTTTTAGAGCTAATTTGATTGTGATACCAATTCAACGTTTGTTAATTATTTGACAGGACAAATGTTATCTACTACTATTTCCCTCTAACACAGCATAAAAGAAAAGAGTGTAAAAGTTAAACTAAATGTATTTTAAATGTGGGTCTGTGCAAACACTTTGAAGGTATTTGATTTTTATGACATTTGGTTTTGTTTGGGAGACAAAGGCAGAAACCTGTTGAAATTGTTTGGTTAGCTTTAACATTTTGCAACATAACCAGGCATCATATATATTATATTTCATGATATTTTTGCTATAACATTCTTATAACAATATTTCAGTATTTAATAAAGCAAACAAGTGTATTAACCCAAACAAGAAAATGACATTTTGCTAATATTACATTTATATTAATGTTGAGCTTTCCCTTAACATTTTTCCTTTGAATAAAAACATCTTTGTGATTGATAAACAAGAATTCTTTTTTTTTTTTGCATTATTTGTGTAGGCAAAAATATAAGTACCTTTTGAGGTTTGCAAAAAAAATAATTGGTATTATAATGGTTACACCCCATTAAATGTTTAAATTATTAAATATATTAAATATAATATTAAATAGTGTGCCACTTATATTAAAAAAGAAAGTATAAAATTGACTTTTGTTGCAACAAAGTATAAAACAAAAACAAATAGCCATGTGACACTCACAGCATACAATACAGGACAACATACATGACATCGAAAACAAACTTACAGTTATTCAAAAAAATGCTATTAAATGGAAGAAAAGCGAATCTCTCAACTATTAGTCAGTGGTTAGGATTAAAAGCAGCGTTCATATTTCTGTCCTTGGCAGCCATATCTTCAAGGAATTTAGGAATAATTCCAGCTATTGTGTTCCTGAAGGTATTTATCACTTCTGTCACACCATGTCATTGTGTGCTAGGTCGGGGTTTTCTTGTGCTGGCCTGCTGGAATCTGTTTACACATTTAGTGCGTTTTAGCAATGCTAGCAATACCGGTGCCAAGTTCATGTACCGGACACTGAATTTCTAGCCAAGTATCTGCTTTTGATAGGGCCTGACTTTTGCTCATAGCATAACTTTTGCTAACTTTGGTTCAAGCCTCAGATCTTACACCAGGCATTGTCCTCCAGACCTTCTCTTCCCACTTCATTTCTCATTACTTTGTCAGGAGGCATGGATCAGCATTCACGCTGCACTCCCTGTCAGTACCTGGCCCTGGCTGGGGAAACTAATGATCCAAGCAGCAGACCAAATTCAGTGATGCATCCTGGTCACATGCCACCTGAGGCTCACTGCACATATGCTAAGGAGATTACTTTGTTCACCAATGATGGCTAATTTTTGATACACTGCTATCAGTACATTGATTTTTGGTCCTCTGGTTTTTTTTACTAGTCATAATCTTAACACAGACCATGAGTAGTTTCAATAAAAGCCTTTCTATTTAAATTAATTCAGTTTTCTGTTTCCTTCTTACATCTTTTAATAAACAATTTTGTACAAAAGATCATAGTGACAATTTATGAACATTCACTCATTTTTTACAGTTGAGCTTAAAATTAGGGTAAATTTGTAGGCCCAATTATCACAAGAGGCCCTGCATACATCTTTGGCCCCACTGATCCCATTCCACCTAGGTTTATAGAGTCACAGATTCCAAGGCCAGAAGGGACCATCATGAGCTTCTAGTCTGACTTCCTGTATAGCACAAGCCATAGAACAGCCCCAAAATAATTCCTAGAGCAGATCTTTTAGAGATAAATCAATTATCAAACTTGTCTTTGCCGCTCTGGATACATGGGTTAATCAAAACAAATAAAACAAAAACCAAAAACCAAAATATCACACAGCTGTCTTCCAAATTCACATTCTTAGACTAAACCTTGGGCTCGTAAATCAGGTGCCTGAAATGAGATACTGATAATGATGAAATTAAACTGAGGCTACTATGTGAACATTTAGGTTTACCTTCTACAAATTAAATTATACTGTTTCTTCTTTCTTAGATTTACTCCATGGCAATTAAAGACCGAGGAAATCAAATGTCCATCATGGAATTAATTCTTCTGTGATTCAGGAATCTCTCTGACCTGCATGTTCTTTTCTTTACACTGTCTCTAGTGATCTACTTTAAGGCGATGGCTGGAAACGTGCTCATTGTTGTGCTAGTTGTGGCTGATCAGCACCTTCACACCCCCATGTACTTCTTCCTGGGGAACTTGTCCTGCTTGGAGACCTGACTGGAGATATAAACATTTCTTATATCCTGCCTGACTGGAGATATAAACATTTCTTATTTTTCAATTGAGCCTCATAATTGTTTATATATTAACAAAAATCTATCAACTGAGGATGTTTAATAAAGTATTCTCTGTCTTTTACATGTCCCAAAATCTCCTGGTCAGTTCCCTCATATATAAACTGAGAGCCAAATGTTAATTTTTGGTTAGAGTATAACAAAATGGAACTAATTAGAGTTGATTTGTAGAGTATGTATGATTCCTTTGAGCTGGTCATTTGGCTCACCCTTGTGTGAAAATCGAGTAGCAGAACTAAGTGAATAGCTTGTATGGATTTGTCAGCAGGGTCTGAACTGGGGAGGAGGATTTCAGGGGCTGACCTTGTTTGCCTGGAGACACCCACCCTGATTAGGTGCTCAGCATGATGGGTCTGTTTTGCCAAAATGATCTCTTTTGTCTGGTGTTGGATCACAAATCACTTTGTTATTGGGGGCACGGGTAATAAAGGGTTTTTATTCTTGTTGTGTGAATCAAGGGCAGCAGAACCATGCTTGGCATACCCTGATTGAGGTACTCACACTCAACTAAACTACACTTGCTAGGCAGCAGACATGTTTGGAGCTGAGAGAGGTTGGGGATAGGTACTTGAAACTGATGGGGTCCTACACACCATCAGACCCTTCCTCTCTTCACTGTGTAATAACAGAGCTGGTTAAGACTCAAGAGAGAGTCTTGTTGCAACAACAATGGAGCTGAAATCACTGATAATGAGTGCAGATTGTCCTTCAGTAATTGAGAATGTAGGGTAGGCTGTCCATTTAGAAAATACAATCCATGTGGAAAGTATTACAGTTATTTTCCCCACTGTGCTTCTCATTGGCACTACAGCGCATCCTTCCTGGTATTGCTGATGTCTGGTGATGTGTTCTATGTAGATATCCCTTGACCACCTGATGACGTCCGATACCATGAGTTGCTGCATCAGCCAAGCATAGCACTGACCAATTCGGCATTCTTTCAACACTTGCTCATTACCGGGGTCCCATGTGCCCAGGGCTCTGATGATCAGCGTGTGTGTCTGAACATGGTAACCCTTAGTTCTCAAGGTTTCAACCAGATGGGCGTATTTCTCCACCTTTGAGCTCAGGCGTTGTGGGAAGCCGGGGTCCTGTTCTCAAAGAAAACTGTGATGTCCACTATCATAATCTTCTTCTGGTCCTTGTTGGTGCTGACAATGTCCAGTCGCAGTTCGCTGTCAGTTCCAGGGATGGCAGAGTTCACAGCCACTTTCCCTATGGGTGGTGGGATGGCTCTGACTAGACGATCATGGATGGTGTTATATCACAGCTCCCTGGTTCTGGAATGGGGCTTGCAGCTACACAGGATGTGGAGTAGTGTCTCATTGGCATAGCCACACTTCCTGTATCATTTGTCCTGATTTCCATGGCAGATGGCTCCATTAAGCAGGACACAGTTGAATCAGGCTCTGTGGATGAACCTCCAGTCAGCAAGTGGAAGTGGTTGCTGGCATCCCACTTGCACATCACTTCGAACTCCAACTTCCATTTCAGATTTGTAAAGTATTGACCCCGGATGGCATCCTTCAGGGTCCTCTTCAGCATGGTTATAGCTCAGAGAATGATGATTGTGTGCTCTGCATTCTTCATCTGTGGCACCAGGACTTCCAGATCTTGGCATTCCTCGCACCACATCAAGCTGCAGCTGATGTGCATCTCCAGTCATCGCATAGCATTGTGGGCACGAGTCCAGAGTGAAACAAAGTCTCCCCCATCTCTTCCAAATTCACCTTCCAGTGAGCCACTCAGGTAGGTGGTGTCGAAGAAAAACTAAGTTCTCGCTTTTGTTTGGGTACAGCAAAAATCAAATACTTTATTAATTTCTCTAGTGAACACAAGAGGGAGAGAGTGTCATAGGAAACTGGGTTGCCCCTAGTCCCGGACGGATCTCTCTCAATTAGTAAGCAATTCATAACAATCATTTATACCTTTGTAACAGACAATGGTTAGTAATCTTGGAGACATTGAAGGAAAACATTTACATTTGTTTATACATAAGCCTATTCGCTATCTTATTTGTCTTATACTAGAACAGAAAACAAGACTGCAGTTTACAAGGTCGTAATGACTCTTCACACAATTCACTCTGTACCACATTATCTTACAGCATTAGAATTTCAGCCTAACTTCAAACCTATATTAATTAATTCTTGGCCTCCACAGTGGTGACATCTTGATTGGAAGGGGTACTTGTGATTTGCTTCTTGATGACATCCTGCATAGCACTTTGTGCACTGCTCCTCACCATGGAATCCGAGCTGATTTTCAGTGGCACTCACACTGCCTGGGTCCTGGCCATTGGTCCAGGGGGCTCTGCATTTTATTTAATTTTAAATGAAGCATCTTAAACATTTTAAAAACATTATTTACTTTACATACAACAATAGTTTAGTTATATATTATAGACTTATAGAACGAGACCTTCTAAATACGTTAAAATGTATTACTGGCACGCAAAACCTTAAATTAGAGTGAATAAATGATGACTCAGCACACCACTTCTGAAAGGTTTCCAACCCCTGATGTAAAGTCTTGTTCCAGGTCCCCTGCACAGTAAATGTGGGGTAGAGGATGAAGGCGCTGTGTGCTGTTCTGAGCTAAGCGGTTGAACACACCCTTGAAGTATGAGAATAGTCTCTCCGACGGGACTGATCAGTAAGATGAGAGCCTGTTGAGAATCTCTCTCATAGCCTTAGGATGGTGTGCTGCTTGCCTGAAGCTAGAATCCAGGGTGTGACGGAGTGTTTGCCAAGACTGATCAAGATCTGGGACCAATACCCCTTCCTACTTCTCCATATGGGCACCAATGATACTGCCAAGAATGATCTCGTGTGGATCAAAGCACACTACATGGCTCTGGGTAGAAGGATAAAGGAGTTTGAGGTGCAAGTTGTGTTCTAGTCCATCCTCCCTATTGAAGGAAAAGGCTCAGGTGGGGACAGTCGAATTGTAAATGTGTGGTTACGCAGGTGGTGCAGAGGACTTTGGATACTTCTACCATGGGATGCAGTTCCAGGAAGAAGGATTGCTAGGAAGAAATGGGATCCACCTAACGAAGAGAGGGAAGAGCATCTTCGCAGGCAGGCTTGCTAACTTAGTGAGGAGGGCTTTAAACTAGGTTCACCTGGGGATGGTGACCTAAGCCCAGAGGTAAGTGGGGGAATGTGATACCAGGAAGAAACACAAGGAGGAGGGTACAAGACAGGAAGCCTCCTGATTCATACTGAGAAAGTAGGGCAATTGGCTAGTTATCTTAGGTGTATGTACATGAACACAAGAAGCCTGGGAAACAAGCAGGAAGAATTGGAAGTCGAGGAACTATGATGTGATTGGAATATCAGGAACTTGGTGGGGCAGTTCACATGACTGGAGCACTGTTGTGGATGGGTATAAACTGTTCAGGAAGGACAGATACAGGAGGAAAGGTGGAACCATTGCATTGTATGTAACAGATCAGTATGATTTCTGAGCAGACAGAGCTCCAGTTTGAAACTGGAGAAAAGCCTCTTGAGAGTCTTTGTTTAATGTTTAATGCTGAGAGCAACAATGGGGAAGTCCCAGATGACTGGAAAAAGGCAAAAAGATGTTAAAGATGTTAACATAACCCTATAAATAAAATTAAACAGTTTTTAAAAGGTTCAAGGCTTGGTACACAGAGACCTCAGCCTGCTAAGCATTATGGCAAACTCACCATTAAACATCCCCTTAACTCTTTATTAAAGATTCAGAAAAGAAGGAAAACCAGTTACAGTATTTTAAATGTAAAATATTAAATAAGGCTTTCATGCTAACAACATCCCTTGTTCCCTTTCCATTTAGCTATAACTTTAGACGTAAAACTCCTTGTCTGACATTCTTTTAGATGGTACTGAAGATGGTAATAACTATTCTTTTGGGGAAAAGAGAATAAGTTCAGTTGAGGTGGGCTGGGACTGTCATGGCTGCTGTTTTTAAAGTCTGATCCCATTTCCTAGAAACCAAACAAGACAAACACACACAAAAGGGGAGAGAGAAAAACAGCAAAGGGAGAAAATGCAGCTTCTCTCTGTGATGTTGACTCTCCCTTGCAATATTACTGCTGGAGAAACACAAGCCCAGCATGTGGTCTTATTGGCCACTTTCAGACAGGGCAAACTTGTACTAGGGTGTACTGTTTAGATCACTGCTTTTAGCTGCCTCTTTCTGGTCATAGACTCACAGCAGTGTTGCAAAATATACAGTCTGGGCTGGCTAAGCCAGACTCTTATTAGACAGAAGGGAAAAGGAGAAGGAGAGAGATGGGAAAGAAAAGAAATAAGGAAGGGAAGGAAAATGGATGTAGAGAGGAGAAAAGGGGAGTTGCAAATTGTCACATCCCAGGTGGTGATTGGGATTCAGCCAGACCGCGGTGTCATCTGGATCCCTTTTTCTGGCCTGGTTTCATCAAGACTTCTCATGATGTCAAAGGCCCAGCAATGTCACAGGGCATCCTAAAGTCCCAGGAGATTGTCAGGGTGGCCGCCATGATGGTGACACTCAGTTCCCCTCTCCCACCCCCCCACTTCAGTCGGCATTTTTTGCTCTCACATTTCTCTCCAAAGCCTTATTTTAAGGACCCCAAAAGGGACTGATGGGTAGAAAATTTCACTCTTTAGTTATTTACTTATGTCCAGCATTTCTTAAGCCTATGGCCTAATATAGCTAAGCTAAAATCTTACAGGTTTCAGCCTGTGGGCCTTGCATTTCAGCCGTGCTTTATTTAGATACCTAATGCATACTTATCACTTCTAAATACTTATCAGTCTTATCCTTCTATAATCCAACAACTTAAATGTATTTAGCATACAATGGTTATATATAACATAGCATATGAGTTGATTAATGAATAATAAAATGAACTAATTGGCTACAGCTTCCCCCTTGACAAGGTGGTTATTATGAAACAAATGAAGCATAATAAGAACCCTGTCACGCACATATTACCTAATGATAAACAGCAACTGTAATTTGTATAACAATAAAACACATGTGTAACTTAAATCTATGTGTAACTTTATTGTTTTATACTTATTAGGAATTAGTTATTTCTCTAGGGATCATGTTAAGTGGTGGCTCTATTTTTTCCCTGGACATTGGTGCAGCTGCATATGGAGACTTTGGAACTTGATGTGGGTTTATGCAATACATATCCTCATAAATTGTTTAGTCTCTTACAGCAGTTCTAGTTGATACTGGTGAGTTCCCTGTAGATAAAAGGACCATGGAAATAGGTTGGACTGAACAAGACTGGGCTTAACCCTCTATTTACTCATGATTCTATTTTTCTGTATAAAATAGTGTAAAAATAATACCCACAGTGAGGATACTATGGATAACAATCCCTTCCTTCCATCCAATTTCCATCCTTATAAGAGTGATGAATATTCCATTTGAGCTGCTACCCTGCAAATTGTATGTGCTTGTCTGCCTTATTCCTGTCATTACTAATTTCAATTTAATGTGAATTTCTTCTAACAACTCTTTTAGCTGTAAAATTAATGGTGGTATAAACGCACAAAACATTGGAGTACTTTGTTTGATAAGATTTTGATAATCCAGGTTGCTAAGAATAACCATTTCATTTTCAAAAACTAGCACTGGGAATTATTCTTGTGTGCCTAAAAATTGTAGGTACTTGTGGCTTAAAACAAAAATCTGGATTTATGACCACACATCTAAATTGACCATAATAAAATTATTTGTGATTTGATACTACACAATACTGTTCCTATCTGTCATAGGTCTCCCTTTACATATGAGATCTCCATTTGGTTAGTTGCAACTGGACATGATTCTAAAGTTGTGTTGACTTGCAGTAGATTCATTTGGTGCCTTTCCACCTGGCTACATCAGGGAAGTGTTACCTCAAACACATTGCACCTGCAGATCCACTGACGCTCCCACTTTCCATGGGACTTTCCATGTTTGGGCATTGTGATGATATATCACCAGCCGAAGTACTTTCATTCATTCTCTGTAGATGTTGTCTTTTAAGTGACCCATGGAATGGACAGAAGCGAATTGATTAAATACATGCTTATTTGGATCAAACATCAGTAATGATAATTTGAACGAGACATATAAGGATTTTGAAATATCACAAGTTTTCTTTATATAACATGTCATGATTTGGATGTGGTATCCCAGATTCCAAGTTTTTAATTGAACCAAATGATATTTTTTTTAACATTTAATTTGACATTTGACTTTTTCTTCTCTGTGTTTTTGAATACTGATTTAAAATCTATTACCATTAATTAATTCTGGTACTTTTCTTAATTTGAAAATAGCTGGTTATCAATAGCGTTGATTACATATTCACCATAAGCTGAACAAATTATTTCTTTTCCAAAATAGTTATTTTTCCTAATCATTATTATATTGTATTTTATCAATTGATTCATCTGATTTTGAGTTTTATTAAACAATTTGGTTATTTCATGCATGAAAATCATTCTTGAGTTGCTAAATCATGCATTTCTTTCAACATTGGGTCAATTACTTGATTAGTTTCTTCCTCAACCACATAATGGATATGTCTCTTGATTTTTTCAGCATCGACCTTATTTCATATTGACATTCCTGTACCAAATAAACCTGTAAAATTGTTAACATTTGAAAAGGATTAAGCCCTCGTTTTCTTCTGGGAACAGAAAGGCTGTTTTTTATATCGATACCTAGATAGGCAATATTTTGTACTTGTTGCTTATAAAAAGTAAGTTTACTTATAAGGAGTACTAGGAGTACTGAAATGAAAAATCCAACTTTAGTATCCTTACAAGAACTGAATTGATTCATTGGCAATTAGATAGATTTCCCACATCAGTGATATGCATAAATTGCACTTGTTTAATTAGTACCCCTGGTATAGACATGGCAGTAAGAACACTAGCAAGGCCTTCTTGTAGAACTAGACATTCCACAGGGTTCAGCAACCCATAGTCCTTTTTCACTACTATTGCCTGTACCTCTATTTTATTAATTTAAATTAATAAATTAAGTACTTTCATTCACTCTCTGTAGATGTTGTCTTTTAAGTCACCCATGGAATGGACAGAAGCAAATTGATTAAATACATGCTTATTTGGATCAAACATCAGTAATGATGTAATTTCCCTATTTCCCTATGTTAAGTTCTCCTCACACCTTCTATGGGTCATCTTAATTATCACTTCAAAAAGTTTTTTTTCCTCCTGCTTATGATAGCTCATCTCAATTGATTAGACTTTTCCTGTTGTTATGCATACTTCCACCTTTTCATGTTCTCTGTATGTATAAATATCTCCTGTCTGTGTGTTCCATTCTATGCATCCGAAGAAGTGAGCTGTAGCTCACGAAAGCTCATGCTAAAATAAATTTGTTAGTCTTTAAGGTGCCACAAGTACTCCTGCTCTATTTTAAAATATTTGTTAATAACTGTTATACTACTCAAAGACTTCATTTGGATACAGGCTTCATATTCTCCTTTATTTTTATAGTCTAAGTTATATATGGTCAGTGCTCCATTTTGTTTACTGAGCTTCGGCATTTGGTTTTGTTTTTCCATGATCCATATGGGATTTCATCAGTTATTGGTGAAGATTTATCTTCAGTTGTAACATATGAATTATATCCTCCCCACTCTGGATTACTTTTAAGAGAGTGAATTTTTTTCCTTCAATTTAACAAAGTCATTTGATCATTTTTTCTATGTCAGATTCAAGAACAAGTTTCTCACCTATTACTCCTTTAACCTTTTGATTAAATTTGTTATGAGCGGTTGGAAAAACTGTTTGACCGACTAATTTTTTTTTTAAAAATAATGTACATACCTTCCTCCAAATTTCTGGACCTCCAATGGAAAATCCTTTCACAATACACAATCCTTCCACAATGCTCATCTTTCAATGCTAGATGTACTGCTATCTATACAGACTTGACATATGACTTTGCACCTTATGTATTTTTTAAAGTTGTACCATTAGTCCATGCGGTAAACAGTATTTTATCACAAGTCTTAGTTATAAATTGTTCTTGTGCGGATTGATATCCCATTCAAAGAAAATTTCAGTTGAAAGGTGTGGTGTAATCCCTTGTAGTCCTTGAGGATGGAGCTCGGCTGTTCTGAGTAGTGGTAGATGACAGAAAAAGGAGCAATGGTCTCAAGTTGCAGTGGTGGAGGTCTAGGTTGGATATAAGGAAACACTATTTCACTAGGAGGGTGTTAAAGCACTGGAATGGGTTACCTAGGGAGGTGGTAGAATCTCCATCCTTAGAAGCTTGACAAAGCCCTGACTGGGATGATTTAGTTAGTGTTGGTCCTGTTCTGAGCAGGGGGGTGGACTAGATACCTCCTGAGATCTCTTCTAACCCTAATCTTCTATGATTCTATGCTTCTATCTTGGCTTATTCGTTCTCGTGCCCAGATCACTCTTATCATTGGATCCTGAGCCTCAAGAGGCAAGTTTGAGGCTAGTCCCAAAATAATTCTCATTTGCCTTGGAGGTTCTTGTTTTACTGGAACAGTCTGGTTGTTTTGTTTGAAGTGCAGCATTACAGCAGTATTGCAGCATCAGCGTTGTTATGACATGCATTTTTTTTCTTTTCCCTCTTCTAGGCTATCTGTTTCTAATCCTCCACTTCCTCTTTTGCAGTACACGTTGTAGCCCTGAGGATTAATCTGTTGGTCTGTATAAAATGTCTTTTTGATAAAAGTGTGTAGGCTGCATAGATTAATAGAATTTGCAATAGCTGTAAACGCAAGATACCTAGAAGCTTCTAAACCAGACATCCTGGCCTATTTCCTCTGTGATGCTGAAAGCAACCTTTAAGACCCTTACTCAGAAAAGTGATAATAGGAAACAAACCTACGCAAATTGTCTAGGGACTTTCTGAATATCTGCTAACCTTTCACCTAGTTAGGTGCAAAAGTAGGGTATTTCTGCCCACAAAATACAACAAGTCTACCACAAGATACGTAGATAGTTGTCATTAGTACGCACACAAAGGTCAGCCTATGAAAACAGGTACCCTCACCTTTCCATGGGGAAAGACAAATTTGGGCATAAGAGGAAGGATTTCTCCCTATAAAAGGTGTGATAATCCACCATTAGGGCAGGCGATACACCCATCCTTCTATTCTCATCGCCTCACCCTGCCTACACCTACGAAAGCTGTCAACTAATGATAAGTCGTAGTGTTCTGTCCTTTCACAGCTGTAAGTATGAAATAATTCTTAATTTCTACTTCACCTCTAAAGCATCTATGCTAAGAAGGGTTTAATTCATAACCAGTTTCTTTATAACTATACTTCCTCTAGCAGAGGTGTGAAATTCACTCTAGTACTATGTGCTGCAAAGTGCATTAGATATCATATCATATCATATCATATCTCTTAAAGAACTGTGATATTTTGTAACTTTGTAATCAAACTGCTTTTAACATTTTACATTTACTTCTTGTTTTATTGGTTTTAAATAAAAGGTCTTGTTTGACTAAACTTTGTCTCAGTGTAAATTCCTGTTATACCCCAATCTCCTTGTATTAAATTCTGTGAAGCCTGATTCAAGACGAACTTTTATCTTCTGATCACACATATTGGCGAGCCATACCCATATTATTAATACTTATTAATTATTACTAACATTACTAATTAATTAGAAAATTAATTATTACATACAACCAAATTAAGTGGATAAATTCCACTGTCCCTACTAACCCTCCCCAAATCAGGCAACAGACTGGCGAGCCAGCCAGGAGGAGATTTGAGGAGTGTGACAGGAATCCAGAGATATTTCTGGACCCTTTGGAGAGTTTTTCTTTGAAACACAATTACTTGAAACACAAGTAAGTAATAGTTAATTTCAGTACCTGAAATCTTACTCTTAAACCAGAGTCAGAATCAACTGTGGTTATTGCTGCTGGCAGCACGCCCAGTATTTCCGTTTTGTATTGTGGTTATACATCCGAAAGGTTTTTACTTTCACTTTTGCCTAAAGGATTTTAACTGTATTAGCTAACTGAATATTAAAGTAATAAAGTTTAAAAGTGATATATGTGCACAGAAAGGGGTTTTTATATGTTGAAGAAGTTAATGAATGGTACCGAATAAAATAATTCGCAGCCGCACCTGGATCCGGTGACCCACACTAGTGGTGGCGGGGAGTTAATAAAGCAAGGTATTCATAGCCGCCAGAAAGGCCGCAATCAGTCAGAACTTGAATAGTTCAAAGATACCTTATCTTAGTCCCATTAACTCTTCCGGACTGCACCTCTGATCCGTCTGCCTCAGTATTCCCCGATATTTGGCAGGTCCCGACAGAGGGGAAAGACCTCTCGATCTGCTATAAGCCATCGAGAGAAGAGAGAAGAGAATATCCCCACTCTCTCTATTTAATTGGGACTTTTATGATATATAGTGCTTAAACCGGTGGTTAAGGGGTATTATCCTGTTGTTTTCTGTAAAAGGGACGCCTTTTTGTGTATCAGAAATAAATCGACAGAGGTTTGATTCTAGTGAATATACTAGATTCTAGTGAATATACTAGGAAAAGAAAGAGATGAATTCTCTATTTCGTAGTAAGAGTGTTAAAAGTGAAGATAGAACAGGAGTGGAGTGTGTTGGAATTTCTAGCAGTTTAGCTTTGGAAAACTTTGCTAGGAAATATATTCAGGAACATGGTGGAGGTTTGGAGCAGCTGAGAAATAGTGGAATGATTTCTGAGCAGAGAAACCCATGGGGTTTTGTGAGTAATGTATTTGAGGATGAAACAGAGCAGAAAAAGAAAAAAGCTAAGGTGGTGAAGGGAATAGCTGTTGAATGCTTGCTTGTAGCTTGTAGTTCATTGGGAAAGAAATTGGATAAAAAGATGGAGTTACTCAGGGAAATTCAGCAGATGCTGATAGCCTATAGAGTTGACCGTGGTCGGCTGTTGGAAAAGATTAAAGAACTAGAAAAGGGAGAAAATAGAGCAGAGGAGGTTGAAGAATTGATTCCCATCCCTATTGGTATGGTGGATCCGAGAGAGGTAGAAAATCCTATTGGACCAGTGACTAGAAGTAAAACAAGAGAATTAGCTCAAGCAGACACAGTACCTTCAGAAGCGAATTTGCAAGTTGAATCTGTGGAGTCAGAGGAAATTGGCAGTGCAGCAGTCACTGACAGTCTGCTGGTAGAGGACGGAAGTTCTGAAGTGACAGTTCAGGAGGCGGAGACAAGTGTCACAGTCAGTGAAGTAGTTAGTGACACAAACAGAGAAGCAGAGAAAGAGGAAAAGATCTCTACTTCTGTAGAGACAGCTTCTGTGAGTGTACCTTTAGAATCGGTCATTGTTCAAGGGTTAGAAGAGGCTGTATCACAGGTAACACAGGTAGCTAATGCATGTGATGTAGTGATCTCTACGTTACAAAGAGAGCTACAACAACAAGCAGGGAATAGAATTCCTGCTCCTCCACCCAATGTTACATTAGCACCATATAGAGTAGAAAATCCAGTCCCTTTGGGTGGACATTTATTGGCATTCGGGCAATCAACATTGCCTAGACTCCAGGAATTTCGTGGGTCCTCTGCACCCCCGTGGTATATGCTGGTATCACCTAGTGTATCGGTAGAACGCCCTACCACGCCAGACTTTAGTGGACTAAGGGATGTCCTGCGTCAGTGTGGAGACACTTTGAATGTAAGCCATAGACATTTCATGGAAAATTATCCTAGATATCCAGGATTATCTCCAGTGGAAAGTTTTGATGGTTCAGATGAGGAAAATGTGAATCCAGGTAGAAGGAGGCAAGGAATAGAAATTGTAGATTTAAGCTCAGATGAAAGCTCAGATGAAAGCTCAGATTCAGATCCAGAAGAAGGAACTGCAGGTTCCAATTCTGATTGTCCTGTAGCAGTTGTTACAGATATTAAAACCTTAGACCTGGTAGCAAAGCAAGTAGGAATGATGGAGGATTCATCAGTTGCTATGCATGCACAACGTGTGCAGGAGACAGCAAAAGTGTTTGGCTTACCAAGGGAGGATTGGGTTAAAATCTTACAACTCACAGTGAATCGAGCATTGTGGAGTACTTTGCCACTTAAGTTTGGGGTAGGAGAGAAAACTTTTCAAGAGACAGTAGCCCTATTGGAACATAATCAGCACCCAGGGCAAGCTGGAGTAGCAATTCTGTCTAATTTAAAGCAGAAACCTAATGAAACTCCACATCAGTTTCATTTGCGGTTAAGTGCAGCTTGGCGGAGTCATATCAAAGAAGAAACAGATGAACTGCCATATATCAGTCTGCTTGTTAATAATTCCCTTCCTCACTTAAGAGAAATGGTTAATATGCATATCACTGATGATATTCCTTTAAAAAGAACATTAGCCTTGCTGGCTAAAGCACATGCACAGGGAGGCTCTAAATTAGGTCGGCGTGGAGCCCCGGTTGCAGTACTTCAGGAACCACAAACTAATCCTACGGTGAGGATTGAGGGACCTCAACTTCAGCCGGGATTAGGACGAGGAGTTCCTAAATTCCTTAAGTATCAACGTTGGCAAAATGACCCTAACCCACGTAATAACCCTGGACCTTCGAGTGGCCAGGCCCCTCGACAGGGTTATGCGTTTGGATCCTAT
This sequence comes from Mauremys mutica, assembly GCF_020497125.1. Classification (NCBI taxonomy): domain Eukaryota; kingdom Metazoa; phylum Chordata; order Testudines; family Geoemydidae; genus Mauremys; species Mauremys mutica. The sequence goes on along the minus strand of NC_059084.1, from coordinate 54,805,219 downwards.
GCAGGAGCCCGGGATCGTGTTCCTTTCTTTTCAGATGCTGCACAGAACAGTTCACGTCTGCAGAGACCCAAATCACCGCCTTTGCACAAAACTGAGGACTCAGTTGTGAAAATGTTTAAAACAGTGCAACAGACGCTTGAGGCTCAACGACGGGCTATCCGAGAACTTCATGCCCGTGTGAATGAGCTGATGATGATGGAAGGCCAAGGCTCAGCAACCTTGAACCGTCCAGTGGCCTCCGTCGATCCATCCCCTTTTCCCCAGTGGACAGCCACTCCTCCAGAATTGGCTGCCTCTGAGGAGATAGAGGAGGAATCCCTTGATTATCTGACAGCATATGCTGCATGACTACAAACAACCCCAAGTGTAGTCATAACCCCTTTAGGCAGAGATACAAGTGGAAGACCCACAATATCTGCAGTGATAGAGGGACTAGACAGGAATCTCATTATAGATACTGGAGCAGCAATCAGTATTCTCCATGTCGAGGATCCTAGATCCTCTCCTCTATCATCAGGATGTACCAAGACACTTGCAACCTTTGCAAGTAATCAGGTTACTACCACACTTTCTACACCCCTTGAAGTACAAATAGGTCACCTAAGAAAGAATCATACTTTTGCATTAATGAAGTTAGCAGACCCAAAGAATTCCTTATTGGGAACTGATTTCTTATACAAACAGGGATGTGTTCTTGATTTGTGTAACCAATTATTGTGTCTTTCAGTAGAACAGGAAAAGGATGACTCTCCAGTAGTCATACCTGAGTGTGTCATGGTATCTCCAGTGGAGGACTTTGAACCTGAAGGGTATGATTTGGACAAAATAGTGGCTAAACATGCAGACCAACCTGAGTTACAGGCATTACTATACAAACATGCAGATGCCTTTGCTAAACACAAACATGACTGTGGATGCATGGCCGTCACTATTGTTGTGGAAGGAGGAGAAATTTCAGCCCAAAAACAGTATCCTTACCCAGAACAAGCAAATCCATACATAGAAAAGACTATTACGTCCTTGCTGACACAGGGAGTACTACGAAAATGTACTTCCACTGCAAATTCACCTATTTGGCCTGTTAAGAAACCGGATGGTTCGTGGCGTCTCACAATAGATTACAGACGCCTAAACCAGGTCATATCAACTAAATTGGTACAACCTAAAATACCAGATCTAAAAGACATGCAAAAATTGGATAAGGACATAATAAAAGTAATTCTAGAGCTTTCCAAATTAGACAAAGAGGGATCACTAACAATAGACCCTTTGTATAAACGACATGAACAGCAGTTACAAGTCGTAGATGGAGTTCTCATGTATACAGGAGGTCCTTTCCCTGTGTGGGTAGTTCCAGCTCACCTACGGAGGGAAATGATGTACATGGTCCATGACACTCCTACAGGAGGAAATCAGGGAGTGGACAAAACTGTCCAGCGTCTTGCATCTGTAGGGTGGTGGCCACTTCTTAGGATGGATGTGCAACAATATTGTGAAAATTGTCTGGCATGTGCCCAAGCTAATCCTACTCCATCCAAAAGAAATGCGCCACTAAGATCCCAGGTGTATGAAGGTCCGTGGATGGCTTTGCAGATTGACTTTGTAGGTCCTTTGCCAAGGACCCAAAGAGGTAACCAATATTTATTGGTGATTATCGATCCTTTCTCAAAGTGGATAGAGGCATTTCCTCTTAAGGCCAATACTGCAAAAGCCACTGCCAAGGTCTTGGTAGAACAAGTCTTCTCTCGCTGGGGGATCCCTGCAAAGGTAGAATCAGACCAGGGATCACATTTTACAGGACAGTTCTTTAGGGATTGTCTTAAATTGATGGGAGTCCCGCAGAGACTACACATCCCATATAGACCACAGTCATCTGGGATGGTGAAACGAACCAATCGGACTATAAAAGTGATGTTGAGGAAACTGGTTGATGCCAATGGACGTAACTGGGACACCCTCATGCCTTTAATTTTAATGGCATTAAGGGCGACACCGGCTGCATCTACTGATAAAACACCTTTTGAAGTGATGACAGGCCGAACAATGAGATTACCAGAACATTTAATTTGGCAAGCTAGTGGCACTCAATTAGAGGGAATAAAAATGGATACCTACCTGCAAAATCTGCAAAAACATTTAAATCACATTCACTTGCAGGTAGCTGCTAAATTGGGAAAATCCAGACGTAAGGCAAAGGCTTACTTTGACAAAAACCAGAGAGAGAATACTTGGGAGGTAGGAGACCAAGTAATGTTATTGTCATATAAGTCACCAGAACATGGGTTGTGTAATCGATGGATTGGACCTTTCCAAATCATTGATAAACTCAGTTCAGCAGTATATAAGATCAGAGTAACAGGAGGAAAGCATAATAGAGACAAGATTTATCATGCTAACCAGTTAAAGCTGTATCGATCGTCCAGGTCGCAGGAGCAGCTTCTTCCTCAGGACTTAAGTGATCAGACGAAATCGCAACAATTGGAGCCCAGCAGTTTGCAACCATGAAATTGACATTGACATTTTTGACTTATTACACCCTTATTGTTGCTCTAAGGGTAGGACTATGCCAAAATCTTAAGTCTGAAACCGAAATATTGCAACCCCAGGAAACCAGACGACCGGATCGTACTCAGTTGTCTGAGCCCAAGCAACAGAACATACCAACAAAGAAGGAACGGACTATTATCCTTAATCCAGAACTGGTCAACAACCCGATTCAACAGGTTAAGGGAATTCGGGGGGAAGATGTTACTTTTGAATATCAATTAGTAAAAGTAACTGCACTACCCTCTAGTGGTTGGAAAAGATGTGTTAATTGCTTTTAAAGTTAATTGCTTTAAACAATGATCAAAAAAGAAATCAGCATTTGGGGAAAGAAATTATATGTTCTGCATATGGGGAATATGTTGTAAGCACAATTACTGATGCATTACGATCCTTAAAATTAGGAGAAGTCCCTGACTTAATTAAGGATAAACAACTAATGAGTTGGTATTGTCCTAAATGTTTTCAAAAGCTGGAAAAGGAAAGATCCACTTGTTTGGATGCATGCCAGCATTTGTCAGTGGGTGCTATGAGAGAGATAGGATCTGTGACACCTCACCCCAACCGAGACAGTTGTTCTCTTACAAAAGATTGTATGATGGCACGGTCTTTGTATGTTTCATTCACGGTCTCGTTACCAGTGTTTGACCCAGACAGAGATGTGTACAGGCAATTGGCTGCTATCCATTCTATAGGTCACCTCAAAGATGACATCTACAGGGAACGCGTTAATGCACCTCCCCTGGTAGTCTATCACACTCCAACTCAGACTTGGAAGGTACCACAGATGGCCTGTTGTTCTGAAAAAGGACCCCAGTATATCTGTAGGTGTAATGTGTTTGAAACAGACACTGTTTTGTGTGGACTACAGGGAGAGAAAGCACAGAATTTATCATCGTCATGCCTGGTGAGGCTGACCACATGGAAGACTCCGATGGAGAGGGTGACCTATGCTGGAAGGAACCAATTTTGCGTGGTTACCAACCAAAAGAGGTACCAGTATGGTCCCTTGGAGTGTCCTGTCACAGAGCCAAATTTCTGTTTTACCCCAAAGCAACCCACGGTAATAGGAAATCAAGTTATTTCCCCTATTCCTATTTTTGAGAACATTACCATTATTCAGTCTAACCCTGATTACCAGAATTTAACTATTCAAAGCACACCTACTTTTCTGGCTTATATTCCACCATTAGGGTTGCAACTGAAATCCTTAATGACTCGTAAGGAGACTCACCTCATTCAAATTACTAACAATATGGATGAAGCCCAACAAGTTATTACCCAATTAATGAATGAAGGGAATGAGCCTGCAACAACTTCTAAAGAAAAATTCGGATTAGAAGTATGGATAATTATCCAAGGAATTGGAATTGTGATTAATTTCCTTATATTAGGTTATATGCTGTATAAACGCAACAAACCCAAGCCAAAAACTAGGCAGAGACCTAGACAGACACCCAGACAATCACCTAAACAAATGCACAGACGAGCACCATCTGGGGATAAAGATGAATATATATACATGGTGCCCATTCCTGATACCTACCAAAATTTGCCCAGGTATGAAACTAAAAAGGGCCCCACAGATGTGAAGTCCTAGGTGACGGGGTTTCTTTATGTAAACCACCCCGTCAAAGGGGGCGTGTAGCCCTGAGGATTAATCTGTTGGTCTGTATAAAATGTCTTTTTGATAAAAGTGTGTAGGCTGCATAGATTAATAGAATTTGCAATAGCTGTAAACGCAAGATACCTAGAAGCTTCTAAACCAGACATCCTGGCCTATTTCCTCTGTGATGCTGAAAGCAACCTTTAAGACCCTTACTCAGAAAAGTGATAATAGGAAACAAACCTACGCAAATTGTCTAGGGACTTTCTGAATATCTGCTAACCTTTCACCTAGTTAGGTGCAAAAGTAGGGTATTTCTGCCCACAAAATACAACAAGTCTACCACAAGATACGTAGATAGTTGTCATTAGTACGCACACAAAGGTCAGCCTATGAAAACAGGTACCCTCACCTTTCCATGGGGAAAGACAAATTTGGGCATAAGAGGAAGGATTTCTCCCTATAAAAGGTGTGATAATCCACCATTAGGGCAGGCGATACACCCATCCTTCTATTCTCATCGCCTCACCCTGCCTACACCTACGAAAGCTGTCAACTAATGATAAGTCGTAGTGTTCTGTCCTTTCACAGCTGTAAGTATGAAATAATTCTTAATTTCTACTTCACCTCTAAAGCATCTATGCTAAGAAGGGTTTAATTCATAACCAGTTTCTTTATAACTATACTTCCTCTAGCAGAGGTGTGAAATTCACTCTAGTACTATGTGCTGCAAAGTGCATTAGATATCATATCATATCATATCATATCTCTTAAAGAACTGTGATATTTTGTAACTTTGTAATCAAACTGCTTTTAACATTTTACATTTACTTCTTGTTTTATTGGTTTTAAATAAAAGGTCTTGTTTGACTAAACTTTGTCTCAGTGTAAATTCCTGTTATACCCCAATCTCCTTGTATTAAATTCTGTGAAGCCTGATTCAAGACGAACTTTTATCTTCTGATCACACATATTGGCGAGACATACCCATATTATTAATACTTATTAATTATTACTAACATTACTAATTAATTAGAAAATTAATTATTACATACAACCAAATTAAGTGGATAAATTCCACTGTCCCTACTAACCCTCCCCAAATCAGGCAACAACGTCTGTAGTTCCTCTGCCTGTGGAAATATATTTCTTGTATGGTACAATCTTAAGTGATTAGCATGATAGAATGTATTCACCTTTCTTTTCTCTTTTGTGATCCTAATTCTATATACAGAGAGGAACTGAGTTCATCCATAATATAGTGTGACCCAGTTCATTGGTTACAGAAATTGCATCCTGGTACAACATATGATAGGAGCATCATCTGATTTCCATTTTTCCAAGTGTTCTCTCTTTTGCCTTTATCAAAGTAGCCTTTTGTCTTTTGTTTGGATTTTCCCAATTTAACAGCTACTGGAAAGTGAATCTGCTTAAATGAGTGTAGATAGGTCTCCAGTTTGACTCCCTCTAGCTGTGTGCCACTGGCATGCCTCAAGAGATGCTGCAGCATTCACATGGTTAGCCCAGTCATTACCTCAATGGTTGTATGGCCTGTGGAGGGAGTTGGATTTGCCCTGAGTGTCATTAAAATGAGTGGAATTAGAGTGTCCCCACTGCATACTGTTGGAATCTACCTGATTCTGCAGCATTAGTCTGATGGTGCAATTTGTTCACTCTACCATCCCTGATGATTTAGGCCTATTTGGAATGTGCAATTTTTTTGCACTCCCAAGAACTGCAAACCCATTTGGAAGACTTGCCCAGTAAAATGTGTTCCTTTGTCTGGCTCTGCCCAAGTGTGGAGTCTCCAGTGAGAGAAGACTAGTTCCACTAAGATTGTTGTTGTAGCTAAAGCAGCATTGACTTAAGGGGAATTCATCCACCTATTTAGAGAGTGGATCAACAATAAGGCTACATTTTAGTCACAGATGTTTTTAGTAAAAGTCACGGACAGGTCATGGGCAGTAAAAAAAATTCACAGACTGTGACCTGTCCATGGCTTGTATTATATATCCCAGACTAAATCTTGTGGGGTGGCAGTCCGTAGGTCACCGCAGGTGCTCGGGTGGGAACAGCTGGGAACCTCGGTGGTTCTGGGTGGGGCGATTAGTGGAGCTGGTAGGCTCCCTACCCAGCTCATTGTGATGCTCCCTGGAAGCGGTGACATGACCCTCCCTCCACACACTGCCCCTACCCCAAGTGCCATCTGCACAGCTCCCATTGACAGCTGCAGTCACTTACCATTGGACAATATAGATCACATGACCAGAGCTGAGCGTAGAATGAGGCACAGCCACAAAGTGTTTCTAGATGGAGCAGGCCAAGTAGAAGGTTCTAAGGGTTATTAAAGGTCATTAGCAAAAAGCCAAGGGGTTCCACTATAGCACAACAACAAAAAGCTCATTAGGGAAGGTCATAGCTCTTAAGTAAACAACTGGAGTGAGCATGTGGGAAACGTAGGCAACATCCAAGGATGAGTTAATACATGACAGTGAGCATATGTTATCTAAGGTTAAGAATAGATCGTATAAAAGCACTGAAGGCTAGGGCAGTATAAAGGGAAGAAGACAGGCAGAAGACAAGCAGGTGCTGGCCAGAAGAGCTGCTGGAAAGAAGTTAAAAGCTGCCGAGAGACCTGACCACAGACAGAGGAGCAGAGCTGACTGGCCAGAGCTGACTAGGGAGAAGCAGAAGCTGCAAGCAGCAGACAGCAACAAGCAAATAATACGGCAAAGCCAAAGGGCAGAGTAAGCCTACTAGTTTTTAATTATAGTATTTCATAAATGTCAAGAACTGTTGTCTGTGATTTGTTATGGCCTGGCCTTCTGTAGCAAAGTGCACCGCTTAGAATCATTTAAACTGTGCGCTCTTGTGGTCTAGCTGGTCTTTAATTTACAATAAGAGAATTTTAGATTACACTGTAGTAGGGATTATTAGATACATTAATAAAAAGATATTTTGCTTTGAAAAGAATACTGCCTGTGTCAGAAGGTTACATACATGTTCTCCAAGTATTTTCCTTTATTACCCTGGACTGGAGGCCCATATCTTGGGAAAGACAAACCAAGAGGGTGTTTGGCAGGTTATTTAGGGGTACCCAAAGCCTATTTTTCAGGGTTACAGCATCATTATAGATGTGTATCCTGACATCCACTGAAAAGAACAGGGCCAGCTGTGTTCCACAATGCTTCTCTTCTGGGTCAATTTCTTGTGTATGCTCTCTTGAGACGATCTGTCAGAGAACAATGCCAATGACAACACTGGACTGGGCTGATTTTCTTTGGTTATAATTAACTTTAAAATAATTGGAGCTGTGTGAATGTACAATGTCTCTGTTCTTTTGCAGTAAAAGGGAAATACATTACTAATATGGCTAGAATTTTCAGCAGAACCTATGAGAGTTGGGTGCCCAAATCCATTTGAAATTCAAAAGGAGTTGGGTGTCTGAAAAAAAAATAGGTTGGCTTGAAAATCCCAGGATGATCTATCTATCTATCTTCTGCTGTCTCTCTTCTATCTGTCTGGCTTCTATTTATCTATATTGTATCATCTATATATGTGTCTATTTATATTTCTTTATAATTAACTTTAAAAGAATTGAAGGTGTGTGAATGTAGACATTCTCTGTTCTTTTGTAGCAATAGGGCAATAAATTACTAATATGGCTAGACTTTTCTGCAGAACCATGAGAGTTGGGTGCCCAAATCTGATTGAAATTCAAAAGCAGTTGGGTGTCTGAAAAAAAAATTGGCTACCTTCTACATCCCAGGATCTCTCTCTCTTTCTGTCTCCCTCTCTCTTTTCTATCTCTCTATCTTCAATTTGTCTATTTTCTATTGTAGACAATACTTTTAGTTTATTGTTCATTTATTGCGTTATGTTATAATTAACTAACATATTATGTCATCTATTATCACTGTATGCTAAATAGAGTTAAATTGTAGGATTGTAGAAGGATAAGATTGATGAGCAGTTAGAAGGGATAATTATGTGTTAGGTATCAAAGTAAGTAGGGTTGAAACACAAGGCCTGTAGGCTCATGACTACAAGATTTTAGCTTAGCTATTTTAGGCCTTGGAGCTAAGAAATGCTGACATAAGTAAGTGACTGAAGAATAACCAGATGCCCTAAGATTATGGGGAGAGAGGAACCAAGTGGTAATATTGCGAAACATTATCTGGAAGATTAATTTTATCTGTTTCCGACATGTCTTAACTACAGGATACAGGTTGTGTGTCAATGCTAATGAGAATAAAGAGAATGTACACAACCTATAGAAATCAGGGTCCCTTTAGTTTCTAGGGGTCATCAGACCAATAAGGAAAAGGAGGGTTAACACATTTATGGACATGCACAGAATGTAGGTATAGACAGACTCACATTAGAAAAAGAGGGTGCCAACAGCGGGAAAATTCAGCTCCCTGTGGGAAATTCCAGCATGAATCATCCCTCTACTGATGATCAATCCATGAGAGACCCACCAGACCACAACACTATTGTTAAGACTGTGAGTATAACTATATTTGTAACTTCTGCATAAGTCTGTATAGGATTTCTATATGCTTTGGTAATCATAGCTTTAATTATAATTTTAACAAAACTTGTAAAAGAGACTGGACCTTGTACTTGTGAATGTCTGTGTTGTCACTACCCTTGGTATTCATGTGTTCCTAGAGACTCTAAATCTGAAGCTAGTAGCAGAGGTGACTTTCATTCTGTTAAGCTTGAAAATGTAGCCACTAGAGTCATTACCACATTACAAAAATAACTTTAAATAAAATAAAAGACCTATCTATCTACCTACCTACCTACCTATCTACCTACCTACCTATCCCCACACACTCTGAAATACCTACCTACCTACCTATCTACCTACCTACCTATCCCCACACACTCTGAAATACATCTGGTACTGACCAAGGTTCATGGTAGCAGTCAGAGCTAGATGGACCTACAGTCTGATCCAGTACTTCAGCACTTCCTATGTCACTATATTAAATGTTCATTTTCTCTTGTATACTTTAAGGCAACGAAGAATAAATTAGATGTTGGCCTGAGCTTTTGGAAGTCCTGAAAGAGGTGGAGTTTTCCTTTTTCACTGATGGAGGAATTTGAAATCACAGGGCATCTCACAGAGAAACAGGAAAGCAAAAATGGAAATATTTCATAAACACAAGGTATACCATTCCTCTTACATTTTGCAGTTTTGCTACCTATTGCTATTTGGAAATGCTGAAATGCTTCATCACATTTCATATTAAAGGTACATTCACAAACAGCTCATAAAGAGTTCATAAAGGATCAATAGATTTTTAAATAAATGGCTATTCAATTATTATAGGATCCAGCAGCTCAACAGATTATTTTAGTTATAGGATATAAGCAATCATAATATATTTTACTGATGTGCTTATCACTGTCTATAATGCACACTGCTTCTGTCTTCAATGAGCTTATAACATCTATTAACCATTTACTAAAAAATTATAATATGAAGGGTGACCAAACAATTTCATCTCCAGCTTTTTTTGTGCATTTTTTTCTGAAGTTCATGTGTTCCATTTATTCAATGACAATGCCACATTGAATTATAGAATATCAAGATTGGAAGGGACCTTAGGAGGTCATCTAGTCCAACCTCCTATTCAAAGCAGGACCAATCCCCAGACAAATTTTTACCCCAGTTCCATAAATGGCCCCCTCAAGTATTGAGCTCACAATGCTGGGTTTAGCAGGCCAATGTGCAAACCACTGAGCTATCCCTCCCCCCATGCTTCTTTGTAGCTATTGTGGCAGAGCTCTGACCTTACCCCTGTGGATCCTGCACTTCTAGGCGGTTTATGGTAGGCTCAGTGGCTCACTGTGACCCTCCACGTAGCCCTTCTCTCTCTAGGGCCAGGGTTACAGTCTACTGAGCCCTTTTCGTCATAGGCCAGCAAGGAGGTTGGTGAGAGAACTCCCACAGTCTCTGTTGTCCCTGGGGGCTTATTTCAGAACAGTTTAGAGCTCCTGTCCTGACAGGGGCCTGACTTCCCCTCCCAGGAGATGTTCCTGTAGTGGTGGGTTGGGGGGAACCTGGGCCCGCCCTCTACTCCGGCCCAGGGACCCTAATGGTAGCAGCTGTTGGCAGCCAACCTTTCACTGCCAGAGTTGCTACATTTCCCTGGGCCACTTCCCCACAGCTCTCCTGCTTCTCCCTTCTTCACCCTTACCTTAGGGCTCCTTTACCGATGGTTTGAGGGTGTCTTCATTAACCAGCCCTTCAGCCGCACTTCCTCTCCTCTGGCTCCCTGGCTGTCTTCTGCCTGACTGGAGTGAGCCCTTTTTATAGTATCAGCAGGGCCTTAATTAGAGTAAGGTGGTCACATTAGCTTAATGGCCTCACCTGACTCTATGCAGGTTAATTAGAGTCAGGTGTTCTCATTAGCCTGGAGCAGCCCCTGCTCTGGTCAGTCAGGGAACAGAAAACTGTTAATCCAGTGGCCAGTATATCTGCCTTCTGCTATTCTGCTGTACCCAACTGGCCTGGGTCTATCACACTATATACACCCGGTATAACACAAATTCAGATATAACACGGTAAAGCAGTGCTCCAGGGGGGCAGGGCTGCGCACTCTGGCGGATGAAAGCAAGTTCGATATAATGAGGTTTCACCTATAATGCAGTAGGATTTTTTGGCTCCCAAGGACAGCATCATATCAAGGTAGAGGTGTAATACAGACTCGGGGCCAATCTTGCTATATTTGGTGGCCCCTAAAATACATCTTAAACTCCGAACAGTAGGGTTCATCGTGACCAATACTTATTTCCCATTTACCCTCTGTGATGGGGTGTATCAACCCTGCACCAGCAACACAGGAGTTAAAAAAACTTTTTTGGGCCCAAGAGGCTCCACCTCCTCATCCTTGATGGCTTCCAAAGAAGGGAGCATATAAAAGGAAGCAGCTTAGCTCACTCTGGGTTGGCTGAGGCTGGCTCAAGTGCTGGGAAGTGTTCTCAGCTGTTTTCATTGTAGTTGTAACTGTGTTGATCCTAGGATATTAGATTTTGAATGATTTCTTGCAACATGTGTTAACTCCTTATGCTTAACAATCTGTTCCACCTTGTATTTAGCTGTGACACTCTGAGTACTGTTCCCAGATCTGGAAGGGCATTGTGGAACTTGAAAACTTGTCTCTCTCCTCAGCTGAAGTTGGTCCAATGAAAGATACCTCCTCACCCACTTTATCTCTCTTTCGCCTCACAGAGTTTCCCTCCCTGTTGTTCCAGTGTAGCAGAGATGTGTGAGATCTTTCCAAACAGGCTTTGGGTTCCACCTGGAATACGCTTTAATGGATTGTCTGGATCTCTGTACATTGTCCATCCCTGACAGATTTTTGAGAGATGATACATCCTCTTTACATTTTTTTCCCCAGGGTGAAGGTAAAATCAGAATTTCCCATGAACTCTCAGAAGGGGAAAAATTAGGAACAAGTAACAGAAGAGTGCGGGTGAAGAAATGCCTGGATAGCCTTGGGATTCCCTGTAATCTGGTAGGAGTCTATAAATGTCTTATTGAATTATAGAGGAACATACAGAACATTGACAATGGTAACGATTACTTATGCAGAGCTGGTGAAAATGTGTTCATCAAAAGGTTGTAAGGGTTTTTTGTTTGTTTTCTGGGTTTTTTCAAAGCTTTTAGAATAAAACAAACTGAATCCAATGGGACATAAGTGAATGGCTAAAATTAAGTGCATGGTTAAGTGCTTTGCTGATTTGGGATGGACTTAAATCCATGTTTAAATATAAATGATGGAAAGAACAGGTACTGAAAAATGAAAAAAAGTTTTTGTTTTCATTTATGTTGAATTTTTTCACAATGTTTTTAAAACTTCAAACCTGATTTTTTCTGTTTCCTAAAACCACATATATAGTGGTATTGAGGTCTCTCTCTCTCTCTCTCTCTCTCTCTCCCTGTATATGTGTATATATATATATACACATCAGTTTTGATTCTTAAACAATGATTTTTTCCAGGTTTTGGAGAAACTCCTAAAATATCAATTAAAAATTCCTTTTAAACAAAAAGGTCATTTTATCATCAAAATCCCCCCAAAAAACAAAAGAAAACAACAACCCTGTTGAAATATTTTCCAGCAGTCCTGATAATTAACAGTATTCATGCTACATGGATTACATAATTCATACAAATGTCATATATTATAGCAGCTATTGGAGTTATTCTTGTAGATGAAGAGGTAAAATCAGGCCTCATTACTGAACTCAGGAAAGCTTGTGAGTAAAGTTACTCATGGAAGTTGTCTCATTTAAACCAGTGTAAATAAAGACACTTACATGGGTGAATGCTTATAGAATTGGGTCCTACAAGATATTCTTTTGAATTACATGATGCGGGATATCCTAGGTGGGAATGGTAGATGTTTGCAAATACCATGAAAGTAATTTAGACGAGCAATAATGGTTCCTCAGTAATCCCAGTTTATACATTGTCATCTCTTTTCCTTTCCTCAGGATGATGTGCCCAATATCGCCATCCTGGGAGCTGGTGGAGGTCTGCGTGCCATGATCGCCCTTCATGGAACCCTGCAGGAGCTACAAAAACATGGTCTCTTGGACACCATCATGTACTTGTGTGGGGTCTCAGGTTCAACTTGGTAGGTGCATGTCAAGAGTGAATGAAATTGTGTCCTTCTATAGAACTGACAGCCAGGGAAAACTATTGCTATTGTTATTATTAACAAAAGACATGCTGAGTACTTCCTAACCAATAGGAAAACACTGTCTGTCCAGTTCCTGAGGAGGTGAGAATACACATGTTACCAGCACAATCTAGGGCACCCCACCCCATCTTTATCCTACCAAGGCTCAAGGCACAACCCAGTTAATTTAGTCACCCCACCCTTTCCCGGCATGGGCTCGGGGCATACGGCACTCTCCCTTACCAGTCCTGGGCCCAGGACATAACCTTCTGGGGGTTCATGGGCTCTTTTACGAGTAAAAGAACCTTACACAGTAATATCCTTAACCTCTATTTATTAACAGTTACCAAAACAGAATACACGTGCAACACATACAATTCTCACTACTCCTAATAAGGCAGATAAACTTTACTCAATGGCCAATCAAGATTAGATCTTCCAGGGCTCCAGCTTCTGCACGGTATTTTTGCCAGGTGCTGAGGTCTGGCAGCTCTGATCTTGAGCTGTGTCCTGGAGTGAGGATTCAAAGAACTTCCCTTTGGATCCGAATTTATACAGTTAAAACTGGATTCTACTTAGCAATACCTTAATCAATCATTTTAAACTAAACAGTATTTTTCACCAATCCTAGCCCATTATGAAACAATTCTTTAACCAATCATACTCCAACACCTTAGCTGATTTAAATCTTGCAGAAATTACGTCTGCAATGGACAGAAACAATAAAATAATTACACAGGGACCATACAAACAATAGAGAAGTAGGAGCCATAAAGGCAAAACAATAGAACTATAGATTTAACCATCACAACTGTTGATAAGTGTTTTCTTTGCAAACAGAATACTATCAAACAAAGCTGTCTATAAACATCCTAAGATCTGTTTCTTTACCTGGTGATGGTGAGTACGATTAGGACAGGAGTGCCTTCTTAACAGCCTGATATTATATTGTTTTGACGCAAATTAGATGGGACGTGACTCCCTGCTTCTTAGCTCCTGGTGGCTGCTGTCCTCTTATGGCTGTTGCTTCTTACTGCAGAAAGGCCTTGGCCTACATACATTGCAATGTAAGTCCAGGCTAAAACTCAATACCTCTTCCATCTACCCACAAATCATGCAAATCCAGAGTTTAGATTCAGGGTCCCAGGACTCCATGAGGGTAGAGGGTCTTAGCCCTGAGTCAGAACAGGACCCAGGGTTAAAGATCTATTGCTTTGCAGTGTAGACACAGTCCCATTGGACTCATGCTCTGGGAGTCAACCAAAGATGTCCCAAGGGATGACTTCCTTTTTCCTATTGACAGTCAAATTTTCCCATACTGCACCACAAACAAAGGGCAAATGCAGCCATATTTTGGGAGGACTCTAGAAAGTCTGGGATATGGGTGGCAGGATATGGTCCTGCATAATGCAGTGTAGACTCTGGATCCCCAGATTGGGACCCAGAGTTCAACAATTCCAAACCTGAGGTTACAAATGAGTGTAGATGCTCAAGTCCTAGGTTAGCAGACCCAGAGCCTGCTAACCTGAGTTCTGCTAATCCTGGGCTTACATTGCTGTGTGGACATGCCTTTTAGGTCTGACCCTCCTAAAATTTCTACATGAGCACAAATAATAGGGGCCAAGCCCTATACCTCTAATGTAATATTTATAGATCTTGCAGTGTCATTGTGAATTGCTTGATATTTGGTGTTTCCCTTAAAGGCCAAAATCCTTTAATCATGGGTTTTTTGTGAGTCTTACAGTTTATTTACCCTTAAAATGCTACAGCTGATGCAGTTACACAACTGTAATGCTTCAGTGTAGACACTAGCTTACACCAGTGGGAGGGGTTCTCTTTTTAGTGTAGGTAATCCAGATCCTTGAGAGGCAGTAGCTAAGCCAGCAGAAATATTCTTCCATTGACCTTGCATTACCTACATAGGGACATAAATCAGCTTAACTATGCCAAGCCAGAGTGTGGATTTTTCACACCCCTTGAGCAAAAATTATGCTGGCCAAACAGTCTAGTGTAAAACAGGCTTTAATTATATTATGAAACACAAGTGTCTAGCTCTGGTGGTTGTGGAGAAAAGCTTGGAAATGTGAACCCTACCAGCTCAAATGCCAGAAGGCAAGTAAAAAGAACCCATGATTTTAAAATAAATCTCATGATTTTTAAGCCAAACTCAGGATCTTCTGTGACCTGACTTGTGATTTTTGGCACATTTGTTGTTGGCATTAGTGGTGAAAGCAGGATAGCAGAATGGTGCCTACTACCTTCTGTTGTCCCTTTTTCTCCAGTCAAGAGACTGTTATTTCAGTTGTCGTTAAAGAGGGGCAGAGTGTGTACATGGAAATAGTGAGAAGTGGACATACCTGGGGTTCGGTAAACTGGAACAAGTGATAGGGTGTAACACAAGACGGGGCTATCCAGGTGGAAAAGAGACAACAATGGTTGCAAGATTGTAGGATAGGGTGGAGAGTTAGTTTCTCAGTGGAAAAAGAGACTGTGTCCTCCAGAACATCCAGCTAATCTAACAAGGCCACGTACTGATTGCCTTATTCACAGTGAGTAGCAATTGACACAGGAGCCTAAGGGAGTTAGGCACTCTGTTGTTGATGCAATTCAAAGGGAGACTGATACCAGTGGGCGACCTCCTAATTATCGTAGTTACTTATCTGCCCCACGTTAACATAGTGTCTGAGCACCATTGTATTTATTTTCAGAACATCCCTGTGAGGTAGGAAAGTGCCTGTATCCCCCTTTTCCTATGGGGAACTAGGGCTACAATCTATGGGAGAGCAGGGAGCAGAACCCACATTTCCCAAGTTCTAGGCAAGTTTCCTAATTACTGAACCATCATTCCCCTCCAAATCTTTCTGAAGAAAGAGTCCCACTGAAGTCAATGTTAGGGCGGCAGAGTCATGGTGGACTGGACAGATCTGTGGATGTTACAAATGTCCTGAATGTAACCAGAGCTGTTCAAATTCAGTGTCAGGGACCCTGTGTATTGCTAATAGAGATTCTCCATTTGCTCAGCCTGGTAAGGACCTGGGGGATTTGGATTTTATCTCTGCTGATGCTGTGGCTTTCCACAGCACCTATCCAGCCAACAATGTGATCCTTGCAGGTTACAAATACATTGCAATGATAGAACGATGAGTGAGAATATTCTAATAAATAACTATGCAGATATTGAAATGGCTGTGGAAAATAGCCCACATCCTGTTCCCCTTACCATCTGTGTTTTGCCTCTGTAATAGGTGTATGTCATATCTCTACAAAAGTGGGGACTGGACAGAGAAATTGCAGGCCTTGGAGGAAAGTATGTGTGCTAGACTTTCCAAATACACCTGGAGTGTCCCAAAGGCAACAAAAATGCTTCTCGAGGCAGCTAAAGATGAAAATTACTCCCTGACTGAGTTCTGGGCCTACACTGTGGTCTATGGAATGTTACATGATGTAGGTGAAAAACTTTCCTTTTTGTCAGGTTTCAGAGTAGCAGCCGTGTTAGTCTGTATCCGCAAAAAGAACAGGAGTACTTGTGGCACCTTAAAGACTAACAAATTTATTTTAGCATGAGCTTTCGTGAGCTGCAGCTCACGAAAGCTCATGCTAAAATAAATTTGTTAGTCTTTAAGGTGCCTCAAGTACTCCTGTTCTTTTTCCTTTTTGTAACTTTCTAAGGTCCTTGTATGGCCCCAGTCACCAAAGTATCATGGCGCTTCATGATCTTTTAGTGTGTTTAGCCTCACTACATGTCTGTGAAGTGGAGAAGTGTACAGAGGGGAAACTGGGGCACCGAGCACCCAAAGGCCAGATTTTAAAGGTATCACCTTGTGGGATGAGCACGCAGGCACCTAGCACCCATTGATTTCAATGGGATTTAGGTGCCTACATGCTTCTGAAAATCCCACAGGGTACCTAATTACCTTTAAAAAACTGGCACTGCTTGATTTGCTCAAGACCACATAAGGTCTATACTGCATTGTAAATATGGGTCTGTGGGACCCAGGATAGTGTACTTGGCATTTCCAAGCCTGGGCTGGAGTGTCCACTCTGCAGTGTAAACCTGGGCTTAAAAGTTACATCTACACTGCAAAGAATAACCTGTGATGCTGAGTCTCAGGGCCGGGATCAATTGACTTGGACTCATGGGGCTCAGGCTTCTGGGGTTAAAATAGTAACCTAGGCCGGGGCTGGAGCTTGGGCTAGAGCTGGGCTCTGAAACCTGGTGATGGGGGCGGGTCTTGGACCCTGGGCTCCAGCCCACAGGAGAATGTCTATACTGCTGTTTTTAGCCCCACCACCCAAGCCTCATCACCCAAGTCAATTGACCCCAGGCTCTAAGTCTTGATGCTGTGGGTTTCGCTTTGCAGTGCAGATGCACCTACAGCTGCTGGACCTAGGTGTCACAGCCATGCTAATGTGGTCAAATTGTACTACCCAACCTTCTGACTTGAGACTGCGGCTTGATTTGAGTCCACACAGCAAAACAAGAGGGCTTGGACCTGAGTCGCTGTGGGACACTGGCTCTGACCCACCCCTCAGTTAAAGACCTAAGACCTTGGGTCCTAAGTCCATGCTGAGCCAAGTCAGCCTGATTTGTGTGTGCACAGAAATGGGTCTTGGGCTTACACGTGAGTCAGACCCCGGGCTTAGTGTAGAGTGTAGACATACCCTCAGGGTGTCCTCAGGGGAAGTGAGGATTAAGTCTTAGGCTAATGGTTTGACCACTTAGTCATTGAGGAAGGTTTGGTCTCATAAAAAAATAAATGCTGAGTGGCTCCACTGAATTCTGCAGAGTTACTTGAGTTACTTCATGTATACCTCTGCTGGGTGTCTGAGGACCCACTCCACATCTGTCTAGCTATCATCCCAGCATGTGGAAATGTGTTGGCTCCCTGAGCTTAGGCTTGGACTGAGCTGTCAGGGCAGGGACTATAGGCAATGTTACAATCATAGTTTAAAATTAGGAGTGTGTTTGTTTGAACCTATACAATCTCGTCTTTACAGCTGGATAAGGGACATTTGTCTGAGCAGCAGAGTTCTTCTGAGAATGGAAATAACCCCTACCCCATCTATGCAGCAGTGGATGAGCGAAGTTTTTCCAAAGTAACTGAATACTCTCCAGGTAAATACAAACAACCAGATCTACAGGAAATGTCAGTGCAAAGAAGCCTGTCATTTACTTCATCTACATGCAACTCCTCGTGGCAGCAGAGATGTAAAGGTTGTCTTTAGAGCTGATTGAAAATGAAAAAAAAAATTGTGAAAAAAAATTCAAAAAAATTAACTTGTTTTTGTTCAGCAGGATTATTAATGGGCCCCTTTTTCAGACTGCATGACATTTTCTGCGATATTTGTTTCCTTTGTTTCCCCTAGAAATTTTATCAAAAACATATTTTAATTTGATTTTCTTTAGCAAAAACCTTGATTTTCAGTAAGAAAATAGAAAGTGAAACAAAACCTTAAAAAAATTCTTAAAATATCAGTAAAACTATGGCAGAAAATTTCAAAAACATGGAAAATCCAGGTAACATCTACTACTGCTGGGAATAAGTTTGGTTCATGCAAAAACTTTTTTTGAGAAAAATTCAAACTCACTATTGTTTTCTTTTTCCCTTTGTCCTAGTTTAGTATTTAGGTGGAGACACACTTTATTTATGATCTTATTTACTTATCTAGATTTAACAATATAAAATTATGCATCTTGAAGCATCTAGGAAGCTAACATCATTAATAACATAATAAGTTCTGGAGCATGAAAGAATCATTTCACAAGAAACTCACCAGCCATCACTCCATTCACTTTTGCCTATAACTTGAGCTGATCAAAAATGATCCAACAAAGTAAAAACTTTCCATGAGTATAGGTCAGTTTTGACGCCAAGAAAAACAATTTAGAAAAATACCAAAATGAAGCCTTTCAATTTTTAGTTTCAAGAAGACATTTTGCTTCAAAATTATTTTTACTTTAGATTTTATAAAAAATAAATTAACATGAAATAAAAAGTCAAAATCACAATGAAACTTTTTTGATTGACCAAACTAAAATTGTCTTGAACACTTCTTTTTGCAGGGAATTTTTCATTTTATTTTGTTTTCATTCCAATTCAGAACAAAACCAAATTTCACAAATGTGGCGTTTCCCTCCAAATGGGAAATAACAGCTTCTGCACAGCCCTAGATGTGCCAAGAATTTATCTCATAATTTGTACGTGGTTTAGAATCAGGTGGTAGCTCACACATTTTGGGGAGGTGCTAAGGGACTAAGATGCGGTGAGAACCAATTGGAGGAATTGTAGATGAATTAGGGGATCACATGGGCTTTCTGGAACACTGAGAGAACTCTGCATGATGGGGCATCTTGGAAGATAGCATGAAGTTGATAATGGGAGAAGGTAAGGTAGGCGATGAGGAGATAGGGAACTCAATAGTGGAGCAAAGAGGATGATCAAGTCAAGCTGGGAGAAATATTTTCAATAAATTGTTTTTTTCGCTAAAAATGCATTTTTAGACCCCTTTTTGTTAAATTCAAATATAATGAATAGTTTCAGTTGGGGAAACAAGTTGTAAGTGTAAAACATTTTGTTTTTACTGTTTGATTTCAAATGGTCTTTTAATTTCAAATGTGGTCAGTAAGAAAAGTGAAAACCAATTAATCAAGGAGGGAGGAAAGAAATGAGTCAACTAAAATGTTTTTGGGGACTTGAAATGAATAAAACAAAACAAAGTTTCATTTTCTGTCAACTCAAACTAATTTATTTATTTAATTTTTAATTTGGTGAAAAATTAGGGTTTATTTTTCAGTTCAAATCAAACTGAATATTTCTCCAGAGTTTTTGGTTCTGCCATTGAATTAAAAATTACATTATTTGGTCAGCTTTAGTCTGAGCTGAGATACAGGTGGTGTGGGATTGTAGTTGGAGCTGGAGGACCAACAGCTTCATACAGAATGTGAATAGGAGTCAAGAATAGATGTAAAGATGCAACAACATGGATGGAAAGAAATTTTATTAATGTACACATTATTTGAAGCACGCTCACATTCCCCTGAGTTATGGATACCTCATGCCACCCTTTCCGCTGATTCATCTGCCACCTCAAAGCTGTTGCTGGGCTTTGTTTCCAAATTCTTTATTTTTATTTTTCAGCAACCTGGTTGAGTTCACCCCCCATGAAGCCAGCTTCCTTGGCTATGGAGCAAGTGTACCCATGGAATACTTTGGAAGTGAATACAAGAATGGGGAGCTAAAGAAGCAGAAAGAAGAGAAAAATATGAGTTACCTACAAGGTGAATGATCATGCCCCTGTTTCTTAGCAGATGGAGACAACTGAGGCTGGTTAGATGCATAGATATCGGAAGTAAACCATGGAACTCTAAAATGGAGAAATATTTACATATATTAGAGTGCTTTTATGTAGATAGCTGAGTGGGGTAAAAACAATTTTCATAAGTCATACAAAATTTTGAGTTATCAAAAGAAATTCCTTTCCCGAATCAGAACAAAAAATCAAAATTACATTTTTTCACAAAACAAAAATAAAAAAAAACAGTTTTGGTTCAGGTGTGAAGAAAATACCTTGATCAACCCTGAGTAGAACCTATGTAAGTTAACAGAGTCAAATCCTTTTATACTCTTTTCCTTCTTGTTTTCAGGTTTGTGGGGAAGTGCCATTGGCAGCAAAACAGAAAATGAAAGAGTCATAAAAGGTATGCCAGTTTCTGTCCTCATAGCACACTGGGTCAGAGCTCAGGTCCTCAACTTTGTGCTGGATGGCTCTCTAGAGTGAAGTCTTTTTTATCAACTCCAGAACAAGCTTCCTGCACTGCTCTAAAATAACCCAGGTGTAAGGACTTTAACAGCACACAGCAAACTGCATCTCTGTGTGTGTGCTTCTGAAGGTGAGGGTGTTTCATGTTCTGCAGACTTTTTTTTATTTGGCTATTTATTCTATTTTAGGTTTGTGATGGGCCTGGTGCCCCAGCGCCCCCTTGTGGCAGGGGCGGGCTGGGGGCCTAGCGCTGCACCACTCGCTTGTCCTTTGGTCTGCCCCGGGTAGCCGGCGTATTACGGCCTAGCGGCCGGAGTCCATAAATACCCCCTATGGGGTGGGGTAGCGCGGCCTAGCGGCCGGAGTCCATAAACACCCCTTCGGGGTGGGGTAGCGCGGCCTAGCGGCCGGAGTCCACAAGCGCCCCCTTCGGGGCGGGGTAGCGCGGCCTAGCGGCCGTAGTCCACAAGCGCCCCCTTCGGGGCCGGGTAGCGCGGCCTAGCGGCCGGAGTCCATAAACACCCCTTCGGGGTGGGGTAGCGCGGCCTAACGGCCGGAGTCCACAAGCGCCCCCTTCGGGGTGGGGTAGCGCGGCCTAGCGGCCAGAGTCCACAAGCGCCCACTTCGGGGCGGGGTAGCGCGGCCTAGCGGCCAGAGTCCATAAACCCCCCCTTCGGGGCGGGGTAGCGTGGCCTAGCGGCCGGAGTCCATAAACCCCCCTTCGGGGTGGGGTAGCACGGCCTAGCAGCCTGAGTCCATAAACACCCCCTGCGGGGTGGGGTAGCACGAGGTGGGGTAGGGGGACTCGGGCCCTCCCTCTCCACCGAGCCCCGACCCAGGGCCCTGTTTGTGGCAAGTTCTCCTTGCCGCCCGCTCGGCGGGGATCCGCCCGCAACACGCCGAGCGGTACTGCAGCTTTAAGGCTGTCAGTCACTAAAATGCCCCTGGGTCACTTCCTACCCTGTCTAGCCGGACGCTTGCGTTGTGGGAGCGGCTCCCCCGTAGGTCTGTCACTGCCGGCGTCCCTCCCCGGGGGCTCCGGGTCGGCCCCGGCTCGGCTGGCGCCCCGGTCTGAGCTCCTGGGCTCTCCCTCTGCAGGAGCTGACAGTCTGTGTCCTTCTCCCCCGGTGGCCAGCCCAGACTGAGCAGACCTGCAGGCTTTTGTACTGGTCTGCCAGTTGGAGCATGCCCAGCAGAACTTCCTGGGCGTGGCCTCCTCTGCTAGTAAAGAAGGGTTAACCCCTGCTGTACCAGTGCGGGGCTGTCCTGCCCCGTCACAAGGTTCTATCAAAGGTTTTTAGACTGGCTGTTTTTAATTTTTATTAGAGGAAATCAGAAAACCACAATTTTCTGTGGGAAAAAATGCCCAACTTTTCTAGTTGGAAAATAGTAAAATATGTGTGAAAAATTGGGATTTACTCCACTTTTCTCCTATCTTTTTATATTTCTCCACCTGCTACTTTCCGCAGTGAGTTAAAGAAAAGAGGACAAGAAGTACAAAAGGAAGAGAGAGATTGTAAAATGCAGTGAAAATTCAAACACCAAAAATAGAAAAAATGAAAAATTTTTGGTTTCTAAAAAATGGAATAATGTGTCATTTTACATTGTTTTTTCTTTGTTTGTTTCCTTTTATAGTTTCCTAATGGAATTTTTTTTTTAAAAAAAGGTCAAAACTGATATTTAAATGGATGTTTTCAACTCTGATGAAGCCACATTTCAGACAGGACAAAATGTTGGTCAAAACACTTATATCAGCTCTAGTTTTATATATTTAAAAAGCCCGTAATAAGTCAATATGTCAAATGGGAAGTAATAGGTCTAGATGATGGTCTGAGTCATATGGGCAGACAGAAAAGGATACATAAGCCACTCCCACTCCAAGTGTCACTTTGTCCCCCTTTAGTTCAATCACAAATAGAAGTGACATCAACTTCTGTAAGTGTCCCTGGCACTTCTAGAGGTGACACAGCAGGACACTAAGCAGGTGTTCAACATGGAATAATGATAAGCTAGAGATTTAGTGACAAGATTGGTGGCGAGTAGACAGAAACAGATGTGGTATAATTTCATCAATATATTTTTTCTCCTAAATCATTGCGATCTAAACTTTGTGTTCTAAATGACTGAATTATTGTCAATGTATTGTGAAATAACTGACTTGTCTAACTGAGTTTTTTTTTCAGATATATTCTTTGGCTTTTTTAAGGGAGAAAAAGAATCATATTCACCATCTAAAGAAGGTAGGTCATTATAGTCCATGGTCACTCCAATTACTTACCAAATGTGCCTACTGCTGATGTCTATAAAGGGTCATTCCCTTCCCCTCCCCTGGGGGAAAAAATACTGGTTATTCACTGAAATACCAGAAATCAAAAATATTTCATTAACAATTTTCTAAAAAAAATATTTTTTTTATCAAAACAAAAACAAATTGACGGGAAAAAATCAGTTTTCTTACTCTAGTCACTCATGAAAAACAATGAAAAAATTCAACCTGCCGAAATTTTATTTGGTTTACTTTTGGTTTTGATTGAAAAACCATTTCAGGTAAAAAAAATTAGATTTCTTCTAATTTCTACAAATTTTGTTCCTTATGAAACTTTAAAATATTGACTTGACCATGATCTTTGTAACCCGAATGTTGCTTCCTAGTTGGTTATGTGATTGTCCATGGGTATATGAAATGACTGATAATCCTAATGACATTTTCAGGTTGTCCGGAAGAATAGTCAAGGGATTTCCAGTACCCACCACTGAACCTGAAGCTGGTATGTATATATATATATAAGGCTGCCTGTTTTGTCATTAGCCAATAGTTGGGGCCTTCAGGGCCATGTTGTTAGGGGAGGAATAGATGATACAAGTCAGGTACATCTTTATTTACAAAAAAAATGTACAGTAAATCATGTCTCCCTGAACAGAGTAGGACCAATAAAACCAGCAGTTTCCTTGCTCAGAAATCCTCATATCTGCAACTCAAAGAGCTCTGTGCCCAAGGAGCTCAATCTCTGTGCTTCCTTTTCACAGTCACTCTCAGAACTCCATCTCTTGGCTTTCTCCTCTGTGATACCCAGCCTTCAATGAGTATTGCAGCCTCTGAATCTGCAACCATATTTTGTAAATATAGAAATGTTTATTTATGGAATTCATTATAGTGCTAATCAACAAACTAGACCATGTCATACATGTTTCCGCGTGTGTGTGTGTGTGTGTGTGTGTGTGTGTGTGTGTGTGTGTGTGTGAGAGAGAGAGAGAGAGAGAGAATAGCTTTTTGATTAAATGGAATTATTTTAAATATATAAAATTTCTGTTTTCATTGAAATTTGGGGGATTTTCATAATAATGTCGCTAACAACCCAAACTCCTCACACCCTTATTTTGCAGCTAAAAATAGTTTTGACAGAAAACTTTCCAAAAGTGAGCTGATGTGGCCATATTGCCAGACAACGGGGAAGATGACATTAGGGGTAGAATATGGACGGACCAGAGGGGGATTAATGAATGTTTATGTGAGGCAATAGGGGAAGAGGCTGCAGTAGTTAAGAAGGGAAATAATAAAATCTGGACACTGAAAATAGCTATGTGGATACACAGGAAGGGATAATTTTTTGATAAGATGAAAAGGGAAAAAAACTGTGGAAGGAGAGAGAAGAATCTATCTTGAGGTATTTCAGCTAACAACTTTGTCTTTGGGCTATTGGAGAATATCTTCATTGTTATATGTGTGTTGTTTCTTAGGCCTTGTCTACACTACTACAGTTGTTACAATGGCACAGCTATGGTGCTGCAGTTGTGTCACCATAGTGCTGTCTTGTCAATACTTCCTGCAGTGATGGAAGGGTTTTTTCCATCATTGTAGTTAGTCTACCCCCCTTGAGAGGACGTAGCTAGGCTAATTCTTCCATCAAACTACATGTATCTATACTGGAGCTTAGGCTGGCTTTACTACGTCTCTCAGGGGTGTGAATTTTTCACCCTTTTGAATGAAGTAGCTAAATTGACCTAAGTTTTCAGTTTAAACCAGCTCTTGGATATTTGTGTTATTGTCTGTGGCTGCGTGAAATGACTGGAAATCCTTATGACATTTTCAGGTGATATGGATGGCTCATTGCACAGTGAGCCAGCAGGAGCTTCACCAGGAGGCTTTTCACCAGGTAGGTATATATAATCTTGGATCTTTTGCTCTGACCCTATATCTGTAACTGCTTTTATGTTCATAGCATTCAAATAGAGAAGTTGGATAAAAACATTAAATACTCTTGCTAGAAGGTTGCAGTGTAATATTACTTTATTTTAAAAAAAACAGTACATTAATACTCAGGAAATAAAAAAAGAGAGAGAAAAAGCAGTCTTCCCCCTAAGACAGAGAGGCAAAACTCTCCCCACCTTGACCTAGGCTGGCTTTATTCAGAATGACTGCTTAAAAACCTAGATCACATGCCTCCCTTATAGCCCCATAGCCTACAAGTCTGATCAGGAAACCCTTACAAGTAAAGTGATTGCTAACACATTTTCAGACTAGCACCACTGCATTGACAGCTGTGGAATTGCTTCTGATCTACTCCTGCTTGAGAAGATAATCATATCAGATTGTAAATGACATAGTCTCATGAGTAATTCTCATGTTCTCTCTTTTCTGAGTGTGTGCTCAGGACTAAAGCCTCCACGGAAGCTCCTGTTTCTTAAATAATATGACAACTCTTTGATGGTCACCACCAAAGTATCTGAGAAGCTTTCAAAAATTCAGGATGGGGAACTGAGGTTCAATGAGAAATAAAGTGGGGAAATTCAAAGGAATCTCAGCAAGTTAAAATTGATATTCTGTAGGATATGAGTGTTTAATACCTTACAAATCCCAGCTTAAGTGACTTCTCAAATATCACCTAGAAATTTTTTGGCAAAGCCAGGAGTAGAACTGCCTTGAATTGATTCCCAATCCATTGCCTGAAACTGATACTTGAATACAGTGTCTGATTCTGGTCTCCATATTTGAAAATGGGACATTGAGACATAGAAGATAAATGCAGAGATGTGTCACAGAAATGATGCCAAGTCTTATACAGTGAGAAATTTAAGGAGCTCAGTCTGTTTAATATATGAAAAAGAAGTCCAAGAGGTGATTAGATTATGGTGTTTAAATACTTTCACAGAGACAAAATACAGGCATACTCTCGAATATAGCAGGGAAAGGCATAAAAAGAAGCAATGTCAGGAAGTTAAAGGTGGACAAATCAAAGTGAGAAATAAGGCACATATTAATGATGAGGGTGATTAACCATTGGAACAAACTCCCAAGGGAAGTGGTGGAATCTCCATCTCTTTGACTTCAAAGCCTGATTGGATGCCTTTCTGGAAGACATACTTTACTTAAACACAAGTTGACAGGCTTGGTGAAAGTAACTGGATGAAATTGTGTGGCCCATGCTATACAATAGATCAGACTAGATGACCTAATGGTCCCTTCTGGCTTTAAACCTACATACCAATCTGTCCAATGAATACTGCAGCTTATAGGATTTTGGCATTCTGTAGTCATATGCTATTCTCTGCAACAGTGGCATACATTGGGAAGAGGAAGTCATTGCAGTTACTATAGATTTACCCATCAGTAAACGAGGGAAGAATCTAGCTTACTGCATTTTGCCAAGATCTCTGGAGGTCATGTATTCTAGTCTTTCAGAGCAAACAATAATTCTCACCCTCATCGTCTCTAGGTGACACATTCTAAATCTGTATGAACACAGTTCCTGATGGGTCCTTGGACCAAATATTCACAGCCCACTCCCAGAGCTTTAAAGTCCAATGTTTTGTAGAGATTCCCTGTCCCGTGTGGCAGCTACCACTGAGTAATTGTGAGTTCCTGGAAATAAAAAGAGACTCCTTCTCTGCAGGGAGGTGGAATTTTCATTGTACTCCCAAAATATTTAGCAACAGCTTTCATTGCACACATATCATGTGCAATCACAAAGCACATGGCAGGAGTGCTGTAAGCAAGGTGCAAGAAGTAATATTTCCACTCTACTTAGCACTGATAAGGCCTCAGCTGGAGCACTGTGTCCAGTTCTGGGCAGCAAACTACAGGAAAGATATGGACAAATGGAGAAAGTCCAGAGGAGAGCAACACACATAATTAAAGATCTAGAAAACAGGACCTATGAGGAAAGATTGAAAAAGTTCACTTTATTTAGTCTGGAAAAGAGAAGACTCAGGAGGTCATGACAACAGTTTTCAATTCGTAAAAGTTTGTTATCAAGAGGTAGGTGATAAATTGTTCTCCTTAACCACTGAGGACAGGACAAGAAGCATTGTGATTAAATTGCAGCAAGGGAGATTTAGGCTAGATATTAGGAAAAACTTCCTGTGAGGGTAGTGAAGCACAAGCATAAATTCCCTAGGGAGGTTGTGGAATCTCTGACACAGGAAGTTTTTAAGAACACATTAGACAAACACCTGTCAGGGATGGTGTAGATAATACTTTGTCCTGCCTCAGTGCACAGAACTGGACTGGATGAGCTATTGAGGCTCCTTCCTGTCCTACATTTCTACGATTCTATGTAAGTAGCCATGGCTAAATTAGTCGTAGTTTAGCTTCCTAGTAGAGCCAGAGTAGTAGAGGAGACAAACAAAACAAACGTGGAGACTCTTGAAACTGAAATGAAACCTCCCTCCACAAGGGCCAAAGTTCAGTGTTGGTTTTTTTTCAAGATCCATCTACATCACAAAGCTTTGCCATGGAAGTAGGTAATGTTCCCTGAAACTGATGAGTATGATTTTCACAAGTTATTTCCAAAGAGCTCTCAGTGAGCACAAAGTGGATCTAGAGAATAAGAGACAAACATTCCTTTGTCCCTTCAACTTGCCTCTGTCAGGGTGAGACTTTAGTGAATACCATTCACAGTGGCTGGGTTTTTCAAAAGATACTAAGAGAATTAGGTACCCACTTCCCATTGGGATTAAATGATATTTGAGCACCTAACTCCCTTAGGTTCTTTAAAAATCAAAAACTGGTGACTATAGTTTCATTATCTTTATCTGGATTCTTGCCTAGGTGATTGCATTATTGTCAATGAGAGTGTGCAGTGACCTATAACCCAAATCTATTTTTCAGATACTAAGAACAAGTCAACTACTGAAAACATTAAAGGCGGAGTAGGTAAGTCATTTTAATCCCTGTGGATTGAGTTTGAATCTCCTCTGTAGACTGGCTGCATGAGGAGATATTTGCATCTTTGTGAATAGAGACTCAGGCTCAATGAACTGTTCAGTTAAACAAAACCCTTGGCTCTTGTTCACCCATCCTCATGAATAATAATTCTCATGTTGTCATTTTTTGACAAATGTCTGCTCAGCACAGAGCTGTTGTGGACTAGCCCTGTTTATGTGTAGGGATTTCTGTCGTACCCTTTATGAAAGTTTATGAGCCCATTCACCAATATCAATGAATGTGTTTTCAAAAGGCATGAAGAGGAGGTCAGAGAATAAGCCTGTTAACTTTCAGTGGGACTTTGCTCCTATGTCACATAGCACCAGATTTCAAAGATATTTAGGTGCCTAGTGTGATTTTCAAAAGCACTTAGGCATCTAAAAGTCATTTTGTGTTGACCAAAATATTTAGATTGACTCAAAATTATTATTATAAGCAGGCTGTGTTTGGATTTTGACCATTTTGGGTGTTTAACAATTTAAGGTTGTGTTTCCTCAGCTCAAACCAATTCTAATGGGAGTTGAGGGAACTCAGCACTAGAAGGGGGTGAAATTTTTCAGCTCAATTTTCTTTCCTGAAAAATGCACATTTGGGTCAGCGATAATATTTCATGAATTTGCATCAAATTTCCAGAACTGTTTATTTTATAACAAAAATAAATCAGAAAAAACCCAAATATTTCATACTGAAATTTTCAAAGTGAAATGTTTTGATTTTTCAGTTTAAAACAATTTTTAAAAATGGTTCAATTTCACTTAAAATAACTTCTAGAACTCTCTCTCTCTCTCTCACTCTCTCTCTCTCTCTCTTTCTTTTTCATTCTGAGTAAAGCCAAACATTTAATTCTACCTAAAATGAATTTTTTTTGGTTTACTTTCTCTTTTCACTGTTTTTTTTTTAATTTTCATTTGGGATTTTTAAATTATAATTGTTTGCTCGATAGTGGAACCAAAAAAATCAGTTATTTGCACAGTTCAAATCAGCAGCTAAAGGAACTGAGCCACATATTTTACATAATGAAATATAGGAAATGATTTATATTGCCATCAGGTGTTCTGTGCAGGGGAGAACTTGACAGCTGACACATTTCCTTTATGGAAGAGGGATAAGCTCAGTGGTTTGAGTGTTGGCCCGCTAAACTCAAGGTTGTGAGTTCAATTCCTTGAGAAGGCCCCTTAAGGATCTGCAGCTGAAATCAGTACTTGGTCCTGTTAGTGAGGGCAGGGGGCTGGACTCCATGACCTCTAAAGGTCCCTTCCGGTTCTAGGAGATAGGTATATCTAAAAATATGTATTAATCCAGACAAAGCATTATGGGGGTCATTATGTGGCACAATGGGGGAATCCAGGATTCTGAGAATACCACAACTTCTGTTCTGTCTCAGTAACAAATGCCCTTTATTTCCTTGCAATCAGCTTTGCTTTTTAATTTTTGCTCTATATACAAGCCACGCTGGTATTTTCCCACAGCTCCTTGTCTGCACTAGCAAATAAGAGATAAGAAAATCTCTGCTGATTTTCAGATGTTCCTGAATATATTTATATATTTAGATCTGATATTTGAATTCTGGTTTGTGCTCTCTCACAGGCTCAGTGGTGGATTTCGCTAGAATGTGGCAAAAAACCACTCATGGTCTCTTGACCTGGAAATGGGGAACGAATAATAACTTTCTTTACAAATGTTGTAAGTAAAATATGGGTTACTTGACTCTGTGGTGTGGATGTCCCGTTTTGACAGTAAATACATCCCACAGAAACATGAGAAAGGGTTGTCTTCCAATACAGTATTTTTAAGGTTGGAAGAATTAAATTTTTATTTTTAAATTTTGATAGACGGTGTCAATGCTTACTGTAAGCATTTTGGATTTTTTTATTTAAATTTTCAGTTGCATGAAAATATAGATTTTAAGCATTTTTAATTTCTTATCAATTTAAATCCTAGCAGCTGATGAAAATTAAGAGGATAATCAAATGAATATTTAATGACAGTAGACACAGAGATTCAAACATTTAAATCTTTAAAAACCATTAAAACACAAATTGTCAACATCATATGTCAAAAATATACAAAACTTAATATCCTTAAATCAACTAATCATACCGGTTTTAATATTCATTCACTAGTCTATTTTATAACTACTCTAATTTAAATTCTCAAGAAGCATTTTTCTTATTTTGCTGATCAGTAAATTTTGATTATCAGTGGAAACAGTTTTTTTATTGGTTTATGTAGAGCTGGGGTCGGCAACCTCTGGCATGTGGCATGTGGCTCACCCTGGCAGGGCCGGGACAGTTTGTTTACCTGCCGCGATGGCAGGTTCGGCCGATACGTGGCTCCCACTGGCCGCAAGTTTGCCCACTCCAGGCCAATGGGGGCAGTGGGAAGCGGCATGGGCCGAGGGATGTGCTGGCCATGGCTTCCCACCGTCCCCATTGGCCTGGAGCAGCGAACCGCGGCCAGTGGGAGTCGTGTCCCCACCCAGGGGAACCCCCACCCACTATCCCCACCTCTCCTCAGTCTTGGGCTACTGCCAGTCACCATCTAGCCCCGCTCACTGGGGCAGACTGCAGTGTAAAAGCCACTCATCACAGGCAAGAGGAGTTTGGACTGGCTACCTCTGTCTACCCTGGGCTGCACCCTTGCACCCTAGTACCTTTCTGGCCTTTGACAAGGCCACAGCCTGGGGCTTTTCCAGGTGGGAGCTCCCAGCTCCCTTGCCCTGTTCCCCAGCCCTGCTCCACTCAGGTATCCTGTTCAGCCTCCCAGCAGCCAGGCTCTTCTCCCCCTAGAGACTGTCTGCTCCTGGCCCACTGCTCTCTTATAAGGGCCAGTTGGGCCCTGATTGGGGATCGGCCATAGCTGAGTCTGCTTCTCCATTCATCCTTCCCCAGCCACAGCCCTCTCCTGGGATGTTTTAAGCCCTTTAAGGCCAGAGCGGGTGATCACCCCGCTACAGCCTGTAAATGGCAGGAAGGAGAAAGTGGTAGGTGTACTGTATAATGGCCAAGTGGATGGAAGGATCAAGTATAAGAGAACTATATTGTATAATGGGCATTAGGGGCAGCAGAGGGTGAGAGGTGAGGAAAGGGGAGCCATACTGTACAATGGGCACTAAGGGAAGCAGAAGGTGAGGGGTGGCTCTGCTTTATAAGGGCACAAGATACAGACACTTTTACCAAAAGCACAGCTGCAGTGAATATTATTTATTAATCCTGCCACTGACAAAGGGCAGATTCTAATCTCTTAGTATCATAATTTTTTTTGATACATTCCTTTAGCTGCTTTTGACTCTGCTGAGCTGGTAAAGGATAAAGTCATCTCCTTGGTAGATGCTGGAATAGCCATAAACTGTGCTTTCCCTCTGGTTCTCCGCCCGGAAAGGAAAGTGAGACTGATCCTCTCCTTTGACTATGGTTCTTTTGAAACCATTTAAGGTAACTCCTATCATTGTTACATTTTTATAGTCATTCCAAGTTATTAATGAGGGCCCATTGTGCCAGGTGATATTTTGAACACAGAAAAAATTACATTGTCCCTGACCCCAAGTGATAAGAATCCAACAAAGAAATTTACAATCTTTAAAAAACAATCAAGCAATATTTTCTTTACTTTATTTCTGGAAAACAGTTCAGGACAGGAAGGGAGCAAAAAATGCCATCCTCTTCTATCCTGCTGTGGGAATGTTTAGTGGAAAGAATCCTTACCATCCAAGTAGCAAGTTGGTCAGCTGACTTGAGTCAATACTAATACTTTTGTGAGGTGTCCCAGGGCCCAATGAATCTCTGCAGGAGATTTTCAAATGCACAATGGACAGTTTGGTGCCTTAATCAATGGAAGTTGGACAAACAAATTCCCATGTGTGCCTTAGAAAAAGTACCCCATAGTGATCTCAAGGAAGGAAATCTGTTTTTTCACCTTAACTTAAAGATTAACCTTTGGTAGCCTTGAGCTTTCATGTGGTCGAGTACTGGGGATGAATGTTGACCTGTACAGGAAAATGTCTCCTACTGAACCAAGGTTGGATGAGGTAATTTCTTTTACTGGATCTACTAGCATTGGTGCGAGAGACAAGATTTTGAGCTTACACGAAGCTCTCCCTCGGGTCCTACTGAACCACTCAGATCTATCCCTGTTGATCTGTTATGGGCTGCTGTGAACCTTCTAGCTCTGTTCTTGTGTACTGGACTCAGTTGTGCCATCTTTGATCTATGCTTATGGCTGTGGGCTGAGATATTTAAAGGCACTTAAGCGAGTTAAGCCAACCCGTATTGACTTTTCCATGGAGGTAAATTCTTGCTCCTTTAAGCTTCTTTGGAAATCCCAGCTATGGGGGTCTCTTTATAGACAGTCATGTGTTGTTACACAAACATTATTCCTATCCCAAGAGCAGAGGGTCTGGTTTCCACTGGAGGTTTTCTGCTTAGTCAATTAGTAGAGGACTCAGAGAGAAACTTTGATTTTGAGTTATCTGTTTTGAGCTATCTGGTCTTGTGGGCAGCAGTGCTTTTTAAATAAAATAATCATGATTCCCTTACCTACAGACCCTCAAGCAAACTGCCAAATACTGTAAGGAAAACTGCATCCCATTTCCTGAGATAGACGAGAAATTGCTTCCAAGAGCCAGATAACCCCTCCGACTGCTACATCTTCAGAGGAGACGGTGCTCCAACCGTCATGCACTTCCCACTTTTCAACAGAGTGAATTGCCCAGGTAACGTTCGTGTCACCCATTTTCTAAAATGCTACTGACCTCACTCTCATTTCACTTACATGGATGACTTAAATACAGCTGAGTCTGCTTTGCTCTGAGGTAAGGTAGCAAAGGGGATTAGGGATTGAGATAAAATGTCAGATTGATTTAGTCCCATGTCCTATATTAGTGGGTATCTAGTGATAGTAGCTTAAGAGGAAGCTGAGAGAAATCACAGATTAGGTAGTTATAGAGTTATCTGCCATAGGGGATGTTTGTCAATAGCATCTGTGGGGTTTTTTTTTCCTCTCTGATTTGTAAACATTTTGTACCCAATTTTTCAAAAGTATTTAGGTATCTACAGATGCAGGTAGGTACCTAGTGGGATTTATAAAGAGCCTAAGTGAATTAGGTACCTATTCTACTCAGCTGCTTTTGAAAATCTCACCAGTCTCCTATCTGTATCTTTCCGCACCTCCATACATTTCAAAATCTAGCCTATATCCCTTCAATTTTTTTAAACTAATTTAAATGTGAATCTTGAAAATATCCATAAATATCCATGTGTTTTGAATCCTTCCATGCTCTTGGCTTTAATGTTTGTATGCAGTGAGTCCCCTAGGCAGTTTGTGTGTGTGTTGTGTAAATAAAAGTGTTTTGCTTTTATGATGTTCACATTTGCAGATTTTCAGTTTCATCAAATGACTCCTTGAGCTCAGAATCAGGCAACTTCTTTCTTTAGCACTAGTCAAGACACAGAGGCAAATCCTCTCTCTGTTACACAAGTGCAGTCGAAGGAATAAATGTAGATTTACACTAGTGCAATGAAGAGATGAGTCTGGCACATAAGGACAAATTCAGAGAGGAATGGAAAGGAGTCTAGAAGCTGGAAAACCTTTAACCTTCTCTCAGCTGTCTGGGTGTGTGAATTACACCAGCTCAGACACCCGTACATTCTGCACAAATTCTATTTCTCTTGATTTTTGAGCCACTTTGAATGCAGAGTGTCATGACATTATATGCTCTGTTCCTATAATGATGGGAGTCTTATAAGAACTCACTGGCAATATTTTTAAGGGAGCCTAATGGAGGTAGGCACCCAAATGCCATTGTTTCCATTGAAATCCCTTGATAGGTAGATGCATAAGTTGTACTCTAGGTTAATTTACCTTAGCGCAAATGAGAGCAGAATCTGCTCCTTGTTTTTTCACAAACATGCTGCATATGGGACGTTACAGAGAAAAGGGAGAAGGCAAAAAAATAGCTGGGGAAGAGGTAGAAAGCAGGGAAAATAGGAGAATTGATAGAATTAAAGGAAACTGTCCGAGTCTGTAGACAATCTG
The DNA here is from genome assembly GCF_020497125.1 of Mauremys mutica. NCBI lineage: Eukaryota > Metazoa > Chordata > Testudines > Geoemydidae > Mauremys > Mauremys mutica. Next base: position 54,771,369 of record NC_059084.1, on the reverse strand, counting down.
AGAAGTGCAAAGTATCCATTTCAGTTCAGGAGGGTGTTGACTTTGAACCCTAAAGATGAGAGTTCAACTATATTAACTATGTCACTGCAGATCGCTGTAGACAAAACATCCAGATGCTTCAGGATTGGGAGTAGAGCATTTGTGAAACCCTTTCCCCCGTACATGAGTCTCACTTGATTCTTCTCCTTAAGTCTCGGAAGCAAGATATTTCTCTCACGACGGCCTGGGAACCCTAGAATGCAATCATAATAATAGTTCTAGTTTTTATTGACACTCCATTAGTAATATTAATATCCTCATCCTAAAAATGTATTCACATCTTTTCTCTCTTTGCTTTCAGCCTATGTGACGGAATGGAGAATTAGATTCACCATGCTTCGCTTTCTCTACCATGTGGGAGACATCACCAAACTCCTTCAATCAGCCAGACTGAATGTATTGAACAATAAGGACAAGATCCTACAAGAGATCAAATACATTGTGGCTCACTCCAGCAAGGAGGCAAGCTCTTAAGAAGACTTTTTCATCTCTGCTTTGCATACGTTAAAGCCACCCAGTTGATTTTGCGAACTACAGAATTGTCATTTGGCTGGAAAATGTCATCATTTGGAATCACAGGGGGGAGGGGTCCTGGAAAATCATGAAATCTGTGACTTCCGTGACTTCCATGAAAGACTCCCAATTTTAACAATTAATCTTCTGCAGACTTTAGCGGTGGGAGCTGGTGTCTCAGCTTCTGCTGTGAAAGCACTAGTACCTAGTTCATGAGTTAACCCTATAACTTGACTGCACTTTACTTTAGCAATTCTGATTCTGCGCATGAGTCAAAGAAAAAATCTCTCTTGGTATTCTTTGCTTGCTGTTTTGAATTATTGCTCAATCTGTCTCTGCTCTGTGTGATGCCAGATGCCTTTGTCTCCTGATGCACAATTCATGTTCAATTAATAAAGTCTATAAAATTGCATCATTTGCACACAGTGCCTCCAGCCTAGAAATAGCCTGCAAAAGTACAAGCACATAATACCTGTGGTAAAAGCCATCTGCCCTGTCTCCCTGTAGTGACTAGATCACATAGAAATGATGAGTAAGGCTGTAATTTAGTTACAGGTATTTTTAGTAAAATCATGGACAGATCATGGACAATAAAGAAAAATTCCACACCTCGTGACCTGTCCGTGACTTGTACTATAAATACCCGTGACTAAATATTAGGGACTCTGGAGGCATCTGGGGCACTGTTGCTGCTGCTGCTCTGGGGGAGGGGGGAATGGTGCCCCACTGCTGCTCAGAGGGGAGGCCCAGAGCCTCGCTGTGACCGTGGGGCACAGCCTGAGACTGGTGCTGCTCAGGCTGCCCTTGAGGTCAAGTGCCTGAGGCCTCCCGATTAGTGGTCAGTGCAGCTGGGCTGACCCCGGCTCCACCCAAGCAGCTGTCCCCTGGGGCTGCCCAAGCAGAAGCCAGTGTGACTGGCCCCAGAGCTGCCCCAGCTGCTCAGGCAGCCCTGGGGTCAGTCATACTGACTGCTGTAGAAGTCAGAGAGGTCCTGGAAAATCATGAAATCTGTGACTTCCGTGACTTCCATGAAAGACTCACAATTTTAACAATTAATCTTCTGCAGACTTTCAGCGGTGGGAGCTGGTTCTTCAGTGCTGGCAGTATGGCGTATGCTTACAGATCTGGCATTCCTGGGTTCAGTCCATCTGGAGATGGCATTGTTAAAATACAGAGCTTTCAGATTCACCCCATGAGGTGAATGAAATCTGTTTGAAATGCCAATGAATAAAGATCCTGGATTGTTCTCAGGAACTTTTCACTTCATATTATTGTAAACCAGGTGTTCTCAAACTGGAGGTCATGACCCCTTACTGCAGAAATTTAGGCACTTACAGTGTTTAGGCAACTATAGTATTAAGGTTGGAGGATCTCATTGTTTCCTCTACCTCATGCTTCCCCTGCCCTGACTCCATCTCTTCCCTCATCTGAGGGCTCAGGCCTCACTGGGCAAACAGGCAGCACCTCCAGCAACTCTTGGTTCCCAGAAGCACAAGAGAGACAAGCTCAGTTTTTCTCCTCTTTAGCCCGTACCTGCAGCTGAACACTGCTCCTTTGCCAGTGGGGTGACATGGGGCCACCCTCTGCAGCCCTGGCCCATCCCAGCTGCCTCTCCTAAGCACCCATGGAGAAGGCTTTGGTTATGGGTGACCTAACACAGCCCCCTGCAGCCTGGCCCAGGCCAGCTACCTCTCCTAACTGCCCATGGAGATGGCTGTGGTTGCTTCTGGGATCCTCATTTTATCAGGCCTGTGGTAAATACGGCACCAGCGTCTCCTGCACTTCTGACTTCTGTGATTAACCTGTAATCAGGAAAGTGGCATCATCAAATGCAGTGGAGGTGCTGGTATGAATAAGGGCTGCTGCAGTGAGGCAATGGAGCCAGGGTCAGGGACCTAACAGGGCTCAGTGTTACATTTCAGCCATTCAGAGTAATCAATTCATCCTGTGTTTGCACAGCACTTAGCACTACGGGCTTCTGGGCCATGACTGGGGATCTTATCTGATTGCACAATGCAAATAATAAATTGTATTTGTATTGTCAGCAGTAAAGCTAGCAGGGATGCTTTTGTCCCTGTAGAAAGTTTTAATCAAAATTTCAACTTGAACTTCAACAAAAATTATATTGTTTTCTGCTGAAAACTAAAAAAACAAAAACCAATACTAAACAAAATATAATCAATGGTTGGAAAGACAAAAAAACTTTAGCTGAAAATGTACTTAATCTGCTCATTGCAGAAGTTAATCATAGAATCATAGAATATCAGGGTTGGAAGGGACCTCAGGAGGTCATCTAGTCCAACACCCCACTCAAAGCAGGATCAATTCCCAACTAAATCATCCTAGCCAGGTCTTAAAAAACCTCTAACGAAGGAGATTCCACCACCTCCCTAGGTAACCCATTCCAGTGCTTCACCACCCTCCTAGTGAAATGTTTTTCCTAATATCGAACCTAAACCTCCCCCACTGCAACTTAAGACCACTACTCCTTGTTCTGTCATCTGGTACCACTGAGAACAATCTAGACCCATCCACTTTACATGGGGGTAGATGGTTACACAATTTGGAGAGCTGGACAAACTCAAGCCTTGACTTCTAATAGATGCTACAGTGATGAGCATAACATAAGAGCCCATGGAGAATTGTATAAAGATTAGAATCTGTTGCTTAATGCAAAATAAGATGGGCCTGGGACAAATTAAAAATCTAAATGGGAAAAAAAAATAATGGTTGGTAGCCATGGATGCCAGGAGCAAAAATCAATGCTAAGCAGGAGCAGTAGTTATGTAACTAGTTATGCTTACATAGAACTCCAGGATGTTTGCAGCTTGAAGTGATGACCTTACAAATATAATTTATTATTTGCATTGTACAATAAGCTAAGGTCCCCAATCATGGCCCAGGACCCTGTTGCTCCAGATGTTGTACAAACACAGGATGAGCTGGTTTCTCTGCAGGGCTGAAATGTAACACTGAGCCCTTTCACGTCCCAGGCCAGGCTAGCCAGCCTCACTGCAGAAGTCCTTATTTACACCAGCACCTCCACCGCATTTAAAGGTACCACTTTCCTGAGCATGGGTCAGGAGCATAGGAGAGGCTGGTGCCATATGTAGCTGCCTCAGTTTGGGATAATTGCTTTTTTCCCAATTCCTGTCAAGTTCCAGAGGGTCTCAGAATCATGTGGAGATTCACTCTGAAGTACTTGGGAGAGGCAGCTGGTCTGGGCCAGGGCTGCAGGGGGTTGTCCCACTCATCTTGATTGGCAGAGGAGCAGCGTTCAGCTGCGGGTGTGGGATAAAGAGGAGAAAGATGTCAGCGTGTCTCTCTCATACTACTGGGAACCAAGAGAGATGGAGGTGCCGGCAGTTTGCATAGCGAGGCCTGAGCCCTCAGACAAGGGAGAATATGGAGTCAGAGCAAAGGAAGAATGAGTTAGAGGAGACAGTGAGACCCTCCAACTGACCCTCCAACCTTAACACTGTAGGTGTCTAAACACATTAGGTGCCTACATTTCTGCAGTAAGACATTATCTGGACTCCTGTTTCTGCCTGCACTGTAGGCACCTGGACACCAAAGCCCCACAGTGATGCATGAACCCAGGGAAAATTGGTGTCCCTCCCGCTAATTCACCTGTGAGGCCCAATGCGTTAGGCATGCTCATAGTTTGCTTAGCAGACTAGGCTCTGGATGCACAACTCACACAAAACAGGCCCATGGTGGGAGCAGGGGGAGGAGAAGAGGAGAATCTCTCCTATAACTTTTAATCCTGCAGTGGGGGTGCTCAGTCCCCCACTGCATAAGGAGACAGAAAGATTTGAACAGGGATCTAAAAGCTCTCCAGAGAGTGCCCAAGTGACTGGGCAAGGATCTCTCTCAGTCTCTCCTGCTGAAGCTGTTCCACCATGGAAAAATACTTTGAAAAGAAAATCACTGGTGTAGAGAGCTCCGGATTTCCAGTCTGCCACTTCAGTGCTCTAAGCACCAGGCTACGTAGTCTTCGTCGGGATTCCGCTAAGGGCAGTGAGCACCTAGGGTCAGAACCAGGGCAAACCTCAGGCTAGGAGTAAGCTAAGGAGTTTCTGGTTAGTTCCAGGCCAGTATCAATACCAAGAGTCAGAGTCCAAGTCCAGGTTTCAGGGTTCGAGTCAGGAGGCAGAGTCTGAAAGAAGCCGAGGTCAGGCCGTAAGCTCTACAGAAAGGAGAAGGAACAGTCTTAGCAACAACAGAAGATCCACACTGTTGCCTGGTTGTTTCCCAGAAAGCCCCTTGGGTTTATAGGGCAAAAAAACCAAACAGGAGTCATGGGGCTGCTCCCTGTCAAAACCTTAAGGTGGGATTTCCCATGGTGCTGTCCACAGCAGGGCATGGGAAGTAGGGGGGCTGTGTTGGTGAGTATCTCAGTGTCTGTTGCAGGGACAGTTTGTCCGTTTCACCGTGTGCCTGATTCTTTGAAAAGTGTGAATTGGGAGTTCTTTTTTCCAGGTGGGCCTTGAGAGGGCCTGACTGTTATAAAAAGGCAGTCAGCAGCGAATCAGATGAGCGGCAAACAGCGGAGGCTAACAGAGGCTTCAAGACTAAGCTTGATAAGTTTATGGAGGGGATGGTATGATGGGATAGCCTAATTTTGGCAATTAATTGATCTTTGATTATTAGCAGGTAAGTATGCCCAGTTGTCTGTGATGGGGTGTTAGATGGGGTGGATCTGAGTTACTACAGAGAATTCTTTCCTGGGTGCTGGCTGGTGAGTCTTGCCCACATGCTCAGGCTTTAACCAATCACCATATTTGGGGTTGGGAAGGAATTTTCCTCCAGGGCAGATTGGCAGAGGCCCTGGAGGTTTTTCGCCTTCCTCTGCAGCATGGGGCATGGGTCACTTGCTGGAGGATTCTCTGCACCTTGATGTCTTTAAACCACAATTTGAGGACTTCAATAACTCAGACATAGGTTAGGTGGTTATTCCAGGAATAGGTGGGTGAGATTCTGTGGCTTGCATTGTGCAGGTGCATTATGCAGGAGGTCAGACTAGATGTTCATAATGGTCCCTTCTGATCTTAAGTCTATGAGTCTATGTGTCTATGAGAGAGAGTTTGCCTGGGAGTTCACCTGGAAAGAGCACACTGATGCTTTCTTCTTGCAGGCTTCTCTGAATAGTTACTGCAACAGCTGAGAAAGCTCCTAGAAGGAAGGTAATATGGATTAGGAAGGGAGAGGGATAGCTCAGTGGTTTGAGCATTGGCCTGCTAAACCCAGGGTTGTGAGTTGAATCCTTGAGGGGGCCACTTAGGGATCTGGGCCAAAAATTGGTCCTGCCTAGTGAAGGCAGGGGGCTGGACTCAATGACCTTGCAAGGTCCCTTCCAGTTCTAGGAGATTGGTATATCTCCAATTAATGTAATGTATGGATGGTGAGCGTTCAGCTGTTGTTACCTGCATAGGATATGCCATGTTTGCCTTTCTTCAACAGCACAGAAGTGACTTTGACTGTACCAAGTGCAAGCTGGTCTCCATATTGGAAAAGAAGTTTCAAGGTCTGGAGAAACAAGTATCAACCCTATGTTGCATATGAGAAAGTGAAGATGTCCTGGACAGATGTCAAGATATGCTTCAATGGCCACAACATTCTGAAGAATCAGAGCAGGCTGCACAGCCGGGAGAGAAGGAGGGTGAAGAAATTTAGCAACATGTGACCTCCAGAAGAAGAGCATCCATATACCAGCAATGGAGATATGGGTGAGCAACCATTTTCATGTTCTCTCCAAAGGTAATAATGTGGATAGTGGAATAGATGATACATCTGAGGGAACAGAGCAGAAGGAGACTCCACCGATCAGAAGGCATGAAATGCCCTTGTCCTAGGGATGGGAGTTCCACGACCACTACTCCCTAGAGAAGGAGACGAAGTGAATGGTGGTGGGAGACTCCCTCCTCAGGGAACTGAGTCCATCTATAATCTGCCGCCCCAACTGGGAAACAACGGAGAGGTCTGCATACCTTGCCAGGTAGCTGGGATTCACCAGACGTGATTGGAGAGACTCTGCCGAGACTCATTCAAGCCCTAAGGACGCTATCCCTTCCTGCTTCCTCTCACATGGGCTCCAATGACAAAGCTGGCCATAGAATGACCTTAAGCAGATCACTAGACAAGACTTGGCGAGGCTCTGGGAAGAAGGAATAAAGAGAGTTTGAGGTGCAAGTGGTGTTCTCATCCACTCCTCCCTGTGGGAGGAAAAGGCCTGGGTAGAGACTGTTGAATCGTGGAAGTCAACAAATGGCTTATGCAGGTGATGTCCTAGAGAGAGGCTTTCCGATTCTTCGACCATGGGAATGGTGTTCCAAGATGGAGGAAGTGCTAGGCAGAGATGAGCTCCACCTAAACAAAGAGACGAAAGAGCATTTTCGCAAGAGCAGGCTGGCTAACTCTAGTGAGGAGGGCTTTAAAACTAGGTTCACCAGGGGAAGGGGAGCAAAAGCCCTGAGGTAAGTGGGGGAAAATGGGATACCGGAAGGAACCATGGAGCAGGAGAAGGCGCAAGAGGGGAGGACTCCTGCTCTCAGACTGAGAAAGTGGGGGACAATCAGCGAGTTTATACTTACGTGCCCTATACACAAATGTTAAGAAGCCTGGGGAAACAAGCAGGGAGAGACTGGAAGTTCTGGCAACAGTCAAAGGAATTATGATGTGATTGGAATAACATAGACTTAGGTGGGACTTAACTCACATGGACTGGTAAGTACAGTCATGGATGGATATAAACTGTTCAGGACGGACAGGCAGGGCAGAAAGTTGGGGGGGTGTGGCATTATATAATTACGAGAGCAGTAAGATTGCTCAAAGCTCCAGTATGAAAACAGGGAGAAAAAGCTTGTTAAGGAGTTTTTGGGTTATAGTTTAGAGGCAAGAGCAACAAGGGTGATGTCGTGGTGGGCATAGTGCTATAGACCACCAGATTCAGAAGGATGAGGGTTAGACATGGCTTTCATTGGACAATCTAACTGAACTTTCGCAGATCACAGTCCCTGATTCTCATGGGAGAATTTAATCACACCTGAGATCTTCTGGGAGAGTCAATACAGCCATGCACAGCCCATCGACAATCCAAGAAGTTTTTAGGGAGAGTGATGGGGATAACTTCCTGGTACAAATGCTGGAGGAACAAACTAGGGCAGGGGTTCGTCAACCTTTCAGAAGTGGTGTGCCAAGTCCTTCATTTATTCACTCTAAATTTAATGGTTTCCGTGTGCCAGTAATACATTTTAACGTTTTTTAGAAAGGTCTTCTTTCTAGAAGATCTATAATATATAACAAACCTACTGTTGTATGTAAAGTAAAAAAGGTTTTTTAAATTGTTTAAAGAAGCTTCCATTTAAAATTAAATTAAAATGCAGAGATAACCCCCCGGACCGGTTGGCCAGGACCTGTGGCAGCTTGTGAGTGCCACTGAAAATCAGCTCACACGGTGCCGCCTTTGGCACATTGTGCCATAGGTTGCCTACCTCTGAAATTAGGGGCTGTGCTTCCTCTTGATCTGCTGCTTACAAAACAGGGAAAGAATTGGTAGGGGAAGTAGAAGTGTGTGGCAACCTAGGCAGCAGTGACCATGAGATGGCTAAGTTCAGGATCCTGGACAAAAAGGAAGAAAGGAGAGTAGCAAAATACAGGACCCTGGACTTCAGAAAAGCAGACTTTGACTCCATTAGGGAACTGATGGGCAGGATCCCCTGGGAGGCTAAATATAAGGGTGGAAAGGAGTCCAGGAAAGTTGGCTGTATTTAAAGAAAACCCTCATTGAGGGTTGCCAGGAACAAACCATCCCAATGGGCAGACCAGAATAGAAATTATGGCAGGCGACCGGCTTGGCTGAACAGTGAAATTCTTCGGGAGAGCTTAAATTAAAAAGGAAGTTCTTACACGAAGTGGAATTTGGACAGATGACTTTTGAGAGGAATTTGGAGGAGTACAAGCATTAATTGCTAGAGTATGCAGGTGTAATCAGGAAGGCCATGGCACAATTGGAGTTACAACTAGCAAGGGGATTGATGAATAGTAACAAGAAACGTTTCTACAGGTATAGTTACCAACAAGAAGAAGGTCAGGGAAAGTGTGGGACCCTTACAGGAATGGGGAGGAAGACATGAGTGACAGAGGGATGTGGAAAAAGCTGAAAGTACGTCAATGTTTTTTTTGGCCTCGGGTCTTCACAGACCAGGTTAGCTCCCAGACTGCTGCACTGGGCAACACAGAATGGAGAAGGAAGGTGAGCAGACCCTCAGTGGTGACAAGAACATATTAAGGACTATTTAGAAAATGCTGGACATGCACCAAGTTCATGGTCCAGATCTAATTGCATCCAAGGGTGCTGAGGGAGTTGGCTGATGTGATTGCTGAAGAACCATTGGCCATTAGCTTTGAAAATTCGTGGTGATTTAGCGGGAGGTCCCGGATGACTGGAAAGAGGTTAGTTTTGTAGTGCCCGATTTGTTAAAAAGGGAAGAAGAGAAACCTGGTGAACTACAGACCGGTCAGCCTCACTTAAGTCCCCTGCAAAATCATGGAGCAGGTCCATAAAGGAATCCTTTTTGAAGCACTTGAAAGGAGAGGAAGATGAATCAGGAACAGTCAATCATGGATTCCCTAAAGGGCTAGTCTATCGCCTGGACCAACCTGTATTGAACTTCTATGATGATTATAGCTGGCAATAAATAATAATAACAATAATGCAAGCTAAACTTATGTGAAGTCTAGACCATCAATTGAAATCCCTCGTGTGATAAGAGACCATTGGCCAGATCCCAATCTATCCTCTTGAAGCAAAATGGGCCTGAATCTCATTTGTTATGGTTGTACAGTTAGAATAACCTCTGCTTTCTGCTCTGGTCTTTGAGTGCACACCCATGTCTCCGTCTTCTGCCTGTCCCCCTCTCAGAGATTGAATGATGACATTTTCCCTCTCAAATTGGCTATAGCAATTTTGTGGCGCCCACCGTTATTTCTCCCTCTGTGCTTGGTAACCCTGCAGCCTCTTCTTCCCCACAGAGCTGTGACCAGTAGTAAGTTTGAGTGACCTAGCCCAGCTTCACGTATAACAAAGTACAATTTATTTACACTGCAGGAACAAAGTGTATCATAAGAAAAAATTGATGAGCAATTTCCAGATCAATCACTGCAGTTGTTTGGTAGGATAAACATTTATGATTATTACCCAGACTCAGTTTGTCTTTAGGAAACATTGCAATAGTTTTCTCTTCCAAAATGCCTTTTCACCATAGCAAGAAGATACAATATTTATTTACTTATTTTTTAAAAAAGATAATATACATAATTTTATAAGGAGTAGGTGCCCTATCACATCATAAATAAGACAATAAAATCCCATCAGCATTAACAATCATTTAAACAGGAACTCAGGTATCCATAAACCTACAGAAACTTTTTTAATTGTTCATCATTGGGGAAAGGAAAATTTAAGTCACCAGAAAATCCTTTAAAAGACATTATGACATTGACACATTGAGTAGATGACAAAATAAATGGATATCCAGATTTAATCAAACATATTCCACCCTGCAAATTCCTATTCCCCAAAAGTGACCTGGAACAAAGAAGCAAGCCAAGCAATGAATAAATAAAATGAAACAACATGAAAAAGAAACAACCAAGCAAACAAACAAGCCAAACCTCTCATACCCCGATCACAAATTTTATCCCCCAAAAAGGAGAAGCACAAGAAAATTCATGAAGTCCACGAGTGACTTAGCTATGGCTATTGATATTCTGTGCAACATGCTCAATTAGCAAGGTGATGTTAGCAGTATAAGACAGAGAGAAGGGTGTGTGTGTACATTTATGGATAGATATTAAGATTTTGATCTTTTTTACAGTGATGTAATTCTAAATTAACTCATTTTATTCAGTGGAGTTAGTCCGGATTTTATGATTTCATAAACAGATTGCACCCTATTTTCTCAAGGGGACAATTTTGTCATCAGTTGATTATATCCATAAAGAAGCTCAGAATGAAATCTCAATCAAGTACTAATGATGGACAATTTAATTCTAATTAACCTCCACACAATCAGTTTCTTTAATGCAGCTTTGATCTCCTTATTCCTGATGCTGTAGATGATTGGATTCATTATTGGAGGCACCAGGGAATATAGAACACCCATCATGAGATCCATATTTGATGCTGAGCTGGAGGTGGGTTTCATGTACTCAAAGAAGCCAGTGCAAAGTAACAAAGAGACCACAGTGAGGTGAGGGAGGCAGGTGGAGAAGGCTTTACCTCGGCCCTGCTCAGAAGGGATTCTCAGCACTGCTTTGAAGATCTGAACATAAGACACAATTATAAAAACAAAGCAGTTTGAACCTAAAAACATACTAAAGGCAATAGCCCAATTTCACTGAGGTACGAGTCAGAGCAGGTGAGCTTGAGTAGCTGGGGGATTTCACAGAAGAACTGGTTGATGACATTGGACTGACAGAAGGGCAACCTGAAGGTGTTGCCAGTGTGCAGGGCAGAGTAGACAATACAAGTAATCCAGGCACTGGCTGCCATTTGGACACAAGCTCTCCTGTTCATTATGCTCTCGTAGTGCAGTGGTTGGCAGATGGCGACATATCGGTCGTATGCCATGATGGTGAGTAAGGCAAGATCAGTTGCAGTGAAGAGGATAAAGAGAAAGACTTGGGTGACACATCCAGGATAAGAAATCACCCTGGTGTTCATGAGAGAATTGGCCATGGATTTGGGGATGGTAATGGAGATGGAGCCAAAGTCTAGGATGGACAGATTAACCAGGAAGAAGTACATGGGGGTGAAGATGGGGTCGAGGACGGCTGTGATGATGAGAAATTCCCCATCAGGCCTACCAGGTAAATCACTAGGAACACCACAAAGTGCAAAATCTGCAGCTCTCGAACATCAGAGAATCCCAGGAGAAGGAACTCGGTCAGGGTGGTTCGGTTGGACATTTTCTTTCTCAGGTCATTGTGCGATGGCTGTGGAGAGAAGGACAAAGACAGTGGTGGGGATTAGAGTGAGAGAGGGAGTTGCCCTGATTCCCCGCAGCATTATCTCATGATGAGTGTCAACAATGCCCAGCACTCGTCACTGCTATTTAACTAGGAGTGGTGAGTTATCACACACGTGCAAATTGACATGGCTCCCTTAAAGTCAATGGAGCTGCATCATAGAATCATAAATATCATAGTATATCAGGGTTGGAAGGGACCTCAGGAGGTCATCTAGTCCAACCCCCTGCTCAAAGCAGGACCAATTCCCAACTAAATCATCCCAGCCAGGGCTTTGTCAAGCCTGACCTTAAAAACCTCTTAGGAAGGACATTCTACCACCTCCCTAGGTAACACATTCCAGTGTTTCACCACTCTCTGAGTGAAAAAGTTTTTCCAAATATCCAACCTAAACCTTCCCCACTGCAGTTTGCACCATCTAAAGATCTGCCCCAGGATGTGGCTTGGTAAAATGCTTGCTTGCTTGCTTTCTTTCTTTCTTTCTTTCTTTCTTTCTTTCTTTCTTTCTTTCTTTCTTTCTTTCTTTCTTTCTTTCTTTCTTTCTTTCTTTCTTTCTTTCTTTCTTTCAGAAATTCTATGAACACGAACACAAAAATAAAAGGCACTTTACACTGCAGGTGTGATGCTGTATGCCACCTTAAAACTTTTTATTTCACACTGATTGTTGGTATGTCAGAGAGACCGAACCAATAAGAAGGGTCAGATCCCCATGTGGTGTAAATCAGTTGTCGTGCCATTGGAGTTAAAGGGGCCAGATCCATATCTGTTGTACATCAGTTCTGCCCACACACATACTTTGTGTAAATCTGCCATAGTACCTTTGGAGTCAATGAGGCCAAATGCCCAGATGGTGTAAATTTGCCTAGTGCTATGGAGCTATTCCTGTTGAAGTGACCTGTGTATCTGTACCATGATCCCTAGTTTTATGTTTGTTTCTATAGTTGAGATTCTTATTGCTTAGAACCACCATTCAATGTTAATAATCCTGAAATAGTCTAAGATCTTGAGATCATGGTTCATAGAAATGTGTGAGGTGGGCACCCAGCTGGGAGATTGGCTGATGAATATATACTCTTAAGGTCTGCGGCAGCTAGATAACATAACAGGGATGGTGAGGGATCAGAGAGCGGGGAAAGGCTGAGTCACAGACACCCACCCAGAGAAAGCACCTACTCCAGCATGAGGTAGGCAACTTCAGAAGTACTCCCAGAAAGAGTGGGGAGAAGTGCTGGCACATCTGTAAAAAACTGGGTTGTATCTCCCTGAATTGATCCATTGGTAGAGTTAACTCCGCATCTGGAGTTAACATTTTCACTGCATCAGGTTCTCTGCAGACTCAGGCAGATGTTGTATTGGTACATTTGCTATCATCTTAGTTATGGGTTGTTTTCTAGCTTTCCAGTGCATGAAGAATAGAAAATTACTTTTGTTTAAAAAAATAAAAAAACTGAGATTCTGCTGTAATTCCATGACTCCTGGAGCTGGGGTCCTGGGCTAGATCTACAGTTCTTAACCGTTAATCCAGTTACTAATGGTATCCTAATGTCACATTTCCATATGAACAATTTCTGTAGCTTGTGCTGGGATGTTATGTGATGTTGAATGGGCAAGGTGGGTAGTCCCCATAATTTCATCTGGATGGAGAAGCAGAGGATCACAAATGAGAGATGAAGCTTCCGTAATACAATCTCTCTACTGTTGCACAGTCCATGTCCTTTAAAAATAATCTGAGAACTTCAAGACAGAGAAGTCTGCCGAGATGGGTCATTTTTCAGGATTGGGAAAAAAGTCAATATTTGAAAATAGGGCTCAAAATAATTATTGCAAATATTGTCTTAATATTAACAAGATGGCAAATGCTAACGCTGAAGGTTCTCTAAAAAGACATGGACTAGGCTGCAGCTATACTGCTGTAGTGCTAAAAGCGTAAAGAAGTCCTTAGACTCCCAAGTTACTAAGGCCAAGTTTTAAAGATATTTAGGTGCTGCTAGGAAATTATTGGGCACTTTTGAAAATGGGAATTCAGCTCCTTAAAGCATTTGAAATTTAGAATATTAAGTAACACTTTTATTCTAACAACATTCCCTTGCCTCTTTCCCTTTAGCTGAACAGAGTTTTTGGGAGGAAAAACGAAACAAAGCAAAACAAAACAAAACTTTTCTGACAGTCACCCCTTAACTTTACCGTTGTTAAACTTAATAGATTGAGCTCCTTGAGTTTACCAATAGATGGCATTTTTCCAATCCTTTAATCAGTCTCATGGCTCTTCTCTGAACCCACTCCAATTTATGTACAATTTCTTGAACTGTGGAGAGGAGAAGAGTATTCCAGCAGCAGTAGCACCACTGCCAAATATACAGCATCTCTACTCCTAATTGAGAGTCCCTTATTTCCACATCAAAGGATTGCATTCACGTCTATTGTATTGGAAGTTCATGTTCAGCTATCTCCACAACCCCCAAATCAAAGGATAGAGTTCCAAATTCTGTAAGTATGGCCTAATTCTTTGTTTCTAGATATTCCTAAACATTTACATTTAGCCATATCAAAATTAATATTGATATAATATTGGATATTGATATAATAGGCATCACAGAAATTTGATGGAATGAGGATAATCAATGGGACACAGTAACACCAGGGTACAAAATATATCAGAATGACAGAACAGGTCGTGTTGGTGGGGAGTGGCACTATATGTGAAAGAAAGCTTAGAATCAAATTAAATAAATATCTTAAATGAACCAAACTGTACCATAGAATCTCTATGCATAGTAATTCCATGCTTGAATAATAAAAACATAGCATTGGGATATACTACCGAACACCTGACCAGGATGGCGATAGTGACTGTGAAATGCTCAGAGAGATTAGAGACGCTATTAAAATAAAAAAAAAACCACCCTCAATAATAATAATGAGATATTTCTGTTATCCCCATATTGATTGAGTATATATCACCTCAGGACAGAATACAGAGATAAAGTTTCTTGACACCTTAAATGGGTCCTGGAACCCACCACAGGAGAGACAATTCTTGATTTAGTCCTAAGTGGGGCACAGGATCTGGTCCAATAGATGAATATAGCTGGACCACTTGGTAATAGTGACCATAATATAATGAAATTTAGTATCCCTGTGGCAGGAAAAACATCACAGTGGACCAACGCTGTAGCATTTAATTTCAGAAAGGGGAACTACACAAAAATGAGGACGTTAGTTAAACAGAAATTCAAGGGTGCAGTGCCAAATGTGAAATAAAGACTCAACTTAAATTATATCTCAAATTAAAAAAAAACATAATAAAAGAACCAAAAAAGAGCCACAGTGGCTAAATAACAAAGTAAAAAGCAGTGAGAGGCAAAAATGCATCATTTAAAAAGTGGAAGTTAAATCCTAGTGAAGAAAATAGAAAGGAGCAGAAACACTGGCAAATGAAGTGTAAAATTCCAATTAGAAAGACCAAAAAAGAATTTACAGAACAGTTAGCCAAAGACTCAAAAAGTAATAGCAATTTTTTTTAAGTATATCAGAAGCAGGAAGCCTGCTAAACAACCAGTGGGCCACTGCACGATCGAGGTGCTAAAGGAGCACTCAAGGATGATAAGGCCATTGCAGAGAAATGAAATGAATTCTAAGCATCAGTTTTCATGGCTGAGGATGTGAGGGAGATTTCCAAACCTGAGCCATTCTTTTCAGATTATGTATCTGAGGAACTGTCCCAGACTGAGGTGTCCATTAGAGGAGGTTTTTGGAACAAATTGATACATTAAACAGCAATAAGTCACCGGGACCAGATGGTATTCACCAAAGAGTTCTGAAGGAACTCAAATGTGAAATTGCAGAACTACTAACTGTAGTCTGTAACCTATCATTTAAATCAGCTTCTGTACCAGATGATTGGAGGATAGCTAATATGATGCCAACTTTGTAAAAGGGCTCCAGAGGTGATCTGAGGAATTACAGGCCTGTAAGCCTGACTTCAGTACTGTGCAAATTTATTGAAACTATAATAAAGAAAAATATTTTCAGACATATAAATGAACATAATTTGTTGAGGAAGAGTCAACATGTTTTAGTAAAGGAAAATCATGCATCACCAATCTACCAGAATTTTTTGAGGGGTCAACAAGCATGGGGACTAAGAGTATCCAGTGGATATAGTGTACTTAGATTTTCAAAAAGCCTTTGACAAGGTCCCTCACCAAAGGCTCTTACACAAAGTAATCTGCCACGGGATAAGAGGGAAGGTGCTCTGATCGATTGGTAACTGGTTAAAAGATAGGAAACAAAGAGCAGTATAAATGGTCAGTTTTTCAGAATGGAGAGAGGTAAATAGTGGTGTCCCCCAGGGGTCTGTTGTGGACCAGTCCTATTCAACATATTCATCAATGATCTGGAAAAAGGAATAAACAGTGATGTGGCAAAATTTTCAGCTGATACAAATTACTATAGATAGTTAAGACCCAGGCAGACTCAAAAGGATCTCTCAAAACTGGGTGACCGGGCAACAAAATGCAGATGAAATATAATGTTGATAAATGTAAAGTAATGCACATTGGAAAATATAATCCCAATTATAAATATAAAACGATGTTACCACTCAAGAAAGAGATCTTGGACTCATTGTGGATAGTTTTCTGAAAACATGCACTCACTGTGTGCAGCGGCAGTCAGAAAAGCAATCAGAATGCTGGGAATAATTAAGAAAGAGATAGATAATAGAACAGAAAATATCATATTTCCTCTCTATAAATCAATGGTATGCCCACATCTTGAATACTGTGTGCAGATATGGTCGTCTCATTTCAAAAAAGATATATTGGAATCGGAAAAGGTTCCAAAAAGGGCAACAAAAATTATTAGGGGTATGGAACATCTTCCGTATGAGGAGAGATTAATAATACTGGCACGTTTCAGCTTCTAAAAGACAGGGCTAAGGGGAGATATGATCGAGACCTATAAAATCATGACTGGTATGGAGAAAATAGATAAGGAACTAGAGGTCACCAAATGAAAGTAATAGGCAGCAGGTTTAGAACAAACAAAAGGAAGTATTTCTTCACACAACACATTGTCAACCTGTAGAACTCCTTGCCAGAGGATGTTGTGAAGGCCAAGACCATAACAGGGTTAAAAAAAGAACCGATAAATTCATGGATGATAGGGCCATCAATGGCTATTAGGCAGGATGGACAGGAATGGTGTCCCTAGCTTCTGTTTGCCAGAAGCTGGGAATGAGCGACATGGGATTGATCATTTGATGATTACCTGTTCTGTTCATTCCCTCTTATGTTCATTCCCTTTCTTATATTCTTCTATTTTTTTTTATTTTTTCATGTCCCATTTAGTAACTGATCCTGATAACTCTGTATCAGTTGCCCATCCCTTCATTATTTACCAATCCCCCAATTTTTGTGTTACCTGCAAAATTTATGAGTTATAATTTATGCTTTCTCTCCAGGTCGCTGATAAAAATGTTGTGTTGTTCCAGGAACCAATCCTTGCAAAATGTCACACACCAGTACCACCTCAAATGCCTTCCTACTGTCTAAATATATTACATCAACATCCATCTCTTTATTAGCCCAACTTATTATTTCCAGTGTTCTGGAACTTCCCCTGTGTTCCAAGACTCACTAACAATGAAACATTAATGATCCAGTGAGCTCTTTTTTAAAACTCTTGGAAACAAGTTGTCTGGATATTCAGATTTAAATAATGTCTGACTGAGGATTCCCTTCTTCATGCCCGTGGACCTTTTCACGGTAACAGACCAGAAGGGGGAATATTATTACCAATATTGTGGATGCAGGTGTGATGGGCACACTTGTTCTCTGGAAACTAGACAAAACTCTCCAGTGCATTTCAGGCAAGTCACCATGAATCCATCAGGTTGTATTCAGGGAGCTTTGATGTGTCTGGGAATGTTTCCATGAGTGGCCTAGAGGGGGAACGGTTCTTAGGCACTCAGAGGTGAACGTGAGGCTCAATGTTGAGCACTGCCACGCCCCGGGATGATGTTTCTGGTGGTTTTCTTTGGCCAAGATAAAGAGGGGGCTCATTTGTAAACTCTGAGGCTGGTATGTTCCCACTTTACAAGGTGCTCAGTTGGAATTTTCAAAGGGACCTCATTTTCAAATGTTTCCAGCTAGGATTGACTGTCAGATATCATGAAAGAGAATAACCTTTCATTCTGTATCAACGTGAGACCAGATTCTTCTTGTCATCTTGAAGTGAGATGGTCATAGAATCATAGAATATTACAGTTGGAAGGGACCTGAGGAGTTATCTAGTCTAACCCCCTACTCAAAGCAGGACCAATTCCCAACTAAATCATCCCAGACAGAGCTTGTCAAGCCTGACCTTAAAAACCTCTAAGGAAGGAGATTCCACTACCTCCCTAGGTAATCCATTCCAGTGCTTCATCAGCCTCCTAGTGAAAAAGTTTTTCATAATTGTGAAAAAGTTTCTCCTCTACCTTGGTGGGTCCTGCACTTTTAGCAGATTTGCTCACTTCACAGATTTACCCAGTGGGTCAGGAGACAACCCAGAGACCTTCCCCTCTGGTAGAAGCCACAGTCCAGGTCAATCCCTCCCGTGTTTAATCAGGAGTTGTGAAGTTTGGGGGGAATCCGGTCCCGCACTCTACTCCGGGTTCCAGCCCAGGGCCCTGTGGACTGCAGCTGTCTAGAGTGCCTCCTGGTACAGTTGCACGACAGCTACATAATATACAACATAAACCTTCTCCACTGCAACTTGAGACCATTACTCCTTGTTCTATCATCTGCCACCACTGAGAACAGTCTAGATCCATCCTCTTTGGAATCCCCACTCCAGGTACTTGAAAACAGCTATCAAATCCCCCCTCACTCTTCTCTTCTGCAGACTAAACAACCTCAGTTCCCTCAGCCTCTCCTCATAAGTCCAGCCCTCTAATCATTTTGTTTGCCCTCTGCTGGACTCTTTCCATTTTCTCCCCATCCTTCTTGTAGTGTGGGGCACCAAACTGGACACAGTACTCCAGATGATGCCTCACCAATGTCAAACAGAAGGGAATGATCATGTCCTTCAATATGCTGGCAATGCCCCGACTTATACAGCCCAAAACACAGCTATTCACACACCTACAGAAACTATTTTAATTCTTCATCACTGAGGAAAGGAAAAGTCTAAGTCTCCCAGAAAACCCTTTCAAAGATATTATGACATTGCCAACTTAAATGAAAAAAAAATGTATACCGCCATTTAATCAAACATTTCCCACCCTGCAAATTCCTAAACCCACAAAAGTCACCTGGAACAAAGTAACAGGTCAACGAATGAATCAATAAAATGAAACAACATGAAAAGAGACAATCAAGCAAACAAACAAGCCAAACTTCTCATACCCCAACCACAGTTTTATCCCGAAAAAGGAGAAGCACCAGAAAGTTCATGAAGTCTATTAGTGACTTAGCTATGGCTATTGATATTCTGTGCTATGTGCTCAGATAGCAAGATGATGTTGGCAGTATAAGACAGATAGACAGGTGTGTCTATACATTTATGCATAGGTATTAAGATTCTGATCTTATTTACACTGGTGTCAGGGCTGGCTCCAGGCAAAAGCTTAGCAAGCAGGTGCTTGGGGCGGTCACTCGCGGAGAGGGGTGGCACGCCCAGCTATTCGGCGGCAATTCAGCAGAGGGTCCCTCACTCCCGCTCGGAGCGAAGGACCTCCCGCTGAATTGCCACAGATCGCAATCCCCGATTGTTTTTTTTGGCTGCTTGTGGTGGCAAAATCCCTGGTGTAGTTTGAAATTAATTCAGGGTATGTCTATGCTAAGGGATTATTCCGATTTGGGGTGTATGGGGTGTTCAGGGAGGGGTAGCACCTCTGGTGTAGGGGCATGTCGTGTCCCTCTAGGGCAGCTCATCCACCTTTGGTCCCCACCTGTCACTCAGCTCTCACCTGTGGCTCCTAGTAGCTGTAGCATGAGCAGCGGCCACACCCCGGCAACAGCTTCGACAGGCTGGCCAAACCAGGTTGAGGGTAGCCGTCCGGCATAGACCTACGGTGAGATAGGGCCTTGTCTATCCCAAGCATGTGAAGACAGACTCCGGTGGATTGAGCGGATAAGACCTTTTAGAATAGGACCAACGTCATGAAGGCGGTTTCTGCAAGCGATGTGGTACGCTAAGAGCATGGCAAGACGCGAAAGACGTCCTGGTCAACCACTGCGCCCAGCCCATCTCCAACCATCTCGACTTTTGTCCTGCCATTGGAGCAAGATGGAATCTGGGAGGAGAGAGTGAGGCTGAATATGTGCACCTCTCCCTCACTTTAATCCAACTCATGCGCAAGTCTTGACATCCCTCCTTTCCGTAAACCTTAAAGTCCTGTGGCGATGGCGAGCGACGAAGCAGCAGGCGTGGATACACTGGGAGCTGTAGCCGCGGACCTGCACACAGGCGGCTCAGGTCTAATGGTCATCTTCCTGCTGACCGAAGCAACAGCTGGTTTTGGCGTCTACCTGAGTTACTGAGCAGTCCTCTTTAGGACTGCACTGCTCACTTCCGTATAAGAGGAAGGGGCTAGAAAAGGTGCCCTAAACATTGTTTGCTTCATAGAACCCTGGCCAGCTTACCGCAGCTGGAGGGGATCCCATCTTATGCGGTCGAACAACAAAATTTCAAATAATAAAATGTAACGTGACACCACTCATTATTGGTACATGCAATGTACGCACGCTTCAAGACAACTCCTCAGCAGATCGACCAGAAAGAAGAACAGCCCTGGTTGCTAGAGAGCTCGCAAGATTTAACATCGATATTGCGGCCCTGTGTGAAACTCGTCTAGCCAACGAAGGTCAGCTCACAGAAACAGGAGGTGGTTACACATTCTTCTGGTGTGGACACAACTGTGACGAACGTCGTGAATCTGGAGTTGGCTTTTCGGTTAATAATCATCTTGTCCACAAACTTGCCAGTTTTTCCCAAGGGCGTGAACGATCGACTCATGACACTGCATCTTCCACTACCAAGAGGAAAGCGAGTTATACTAATCAGCGCTTACACACCCACAATGACGAATCCGGATGAAGTAAAGGACAAGTTTTATGAAGATCTTGATGCCCTACTCTCATCCGTGAAGCACAACCGATAGGCTGATTCTACTTGGCGATTTTAACGCGAGAGTAGGATCCGATCACTCTGCCTGGGAAGGCGTCATTGGAAAAAATGGAATCGGCAAATGCAACAGCAATGGCCTATTACTATTGAAGACATGTGCGGCTCATGATCTGATCATCACCAATACCATCTTCCGCCTGCCCACTCGCAAAAAGACGTCCTGGATGCACCCACGTTCTAAGCACTGGCATCTCATTGATTATGTCATCGTGAGGAGGAAAGACAGACAGGATGTAAGGGTGACCAAGGCCATGCCGAATGCTGACTGTTGGACTGATCATAGACTTATCATCTCTAAATTACGCCTTCACATCAAGCCAAAGAGACGTCCGCAGGGAAACAAAGCTGTGATGAAAAAGATCAACATCAGTAAACTGAGGAACCCCAGCACAGCAGCTTCACTAGTAGAAGATCTTGGCAACCAACTCTCAGAGTTGCAATTAGAGGAAAATGTTGAGAGGAACTGGGAACGCTTCCTTCCGAAATATGTGCACGTTTCTGCACTAAAGGTTCTTGGACCCTCACACAGGAAACAGCAGGACTGGTTTGATGAAAACGACGAAGAGATCAAGTCTTTACTTGCTGAAAAGCACCGCCTTCACCGTGCTCATCAGAATGACCCGTTGTCAACAGCTAAGAAAAATTCCTTTAAAAACATTCGCAGGACCGTACAGAGCAAGCTTCGCAAGACGCAGGACTCCTGGTTGAGTGCCAAAGCGGATGAAATTCAGAAGTTTGCTGATAGAAACGATGCCAAACGGTTCTACGAAGCCCTTAGATCCTTGTATGGACTTCGGCCTGCAGGGAGTTCCCCTCTACTGGACTTAGATGGTGTAACTCTCATTACTGAGAAGACTCTGATTCTACAGCGTTGGGCTGAGCATTTCCAATCCGTACTGAACCGCCCATCTTCCATCAATAACGAGGCGATTGACAGAATGCCCCAGGCGGATATCAGTCCACCATCAGAGACTGAAACCCTACAGGCCATCAGCCAGCTGTCCAGTGGCAAGGCCTCAGGATCTGATGCGATTCCAGTGGAAATCTATAAGGATGGTGGTGCAATGCTTGTTAACAAACTCACTCAGCTGTTCCAGTCTTTCTGGAATCAAGGGTCCATTCCTCAGGAATTGAAAGACGCGTCCATCATGCACCTCTATAAGAAGAAAGGAAATCGAAAAGTTTGCGATAATCATAGAGGAATATCACTGCTTTCTAGCGCAGGTAAGATCCTTGCACGAGTGTTGCTGAATCGTCTGATTGACCACCTGGAACAGGGTCTACTACCCGAGACACAGTGCGGCTTTCGCAAAAAGCGTGGCACTGTGGACATGATCTTCGCAGTCCGACAGCTCCAAGAGAAGTGTCAAGAGCAGAATCGTGAATTGTACACCATCTTCATGGATCTTACCAAGGCTTTTGACACTGTCAGTCGCGAAGGTCTGTGGCGCATCATGTCGAAGTTTGGGTGCCCTGACAGATTTATCCTGATGGTACGTCAGTTCCACGACGGCATGAGGGCTCGTGTTCTGGACAATGGAGAAGCTTCAGAGGCCTTTTCCGTCACAAATGGCATCAAGCAAGGGTGTGTGTTGGCACCGACCCTGTTCAGCATAATATTTTCAGCTATGCTGTCAGACGCCTTTCAGAACAGTTCCTTGGGAATCAGCCTGAGATACAGGACTGATGGGAAACTGTTCAACCTGCGAAGACTCCAGGCTGTCACCAAAATAAAGGAGACTGTGCTACGAGACCTCCTTTTTGCTGACGACTGTGCCCTGAATGCTGGATCAGAGCAGGAAATGCAAGCTAGCATGGATAAGTTCGCAGCAGCATGTGACAACTTCGGCCTCCTCATCAACATAAAGAAAACTGAAGTGTTGCACCAGCCAGCTCTGAAAGCCCAACACCAAGAGCCCACCATCACAGTGAAGGGACAAAAGCTGCAAGCAGTGGACCAATTTACATACCTTGGCAGCACCCTTTCTCGCGCAGTGACAATTGACATCGAGGTCAATTGCAGAATCGCCAAGGCAAGTTCTGCATTTGGCAGACTGCTGACCAGTGCGTGGGACCGCCGTGGAATAAGCCTTGCTACAAAGCTTAAAGTCTACCGAGCAGTAGTGCTAACTACCCTGATGTATGCCAGTGAGACTTGGACTGTATACAGGAGGCATGCTAGGCAGCTGAACCACTTCCATATGACTTGCCTCCGCAGACTTCTGAGGATTCGATGGCAGGATAAGGTGCCAGATACAGAAGTCCTCTCCAGAGCAGGCCTGCCGTCAGTTTACACTCTGCTCATGAAAGCCCAGACACGCTGGGCAGGCCATGTTGTAAGGATGCCAGACTACCGCATCCCCAAACAGCTCTTCTATGATGAGCTGTCTCAAGGAAAGTGATCGCACGGGGGACAAAAGAAGCGATACAAAGACACGCTGAAAGCCTCTCTTAAGTCTCTGGATATCGACATCACCTCCTGGGAAACCCTGGCTCAAGATCGATTGACATGGTGTACGCTGATCCACCAAGGCTGCCAGACATCTGAAGCCAGAAGGATAACCATAGCACAAGAGAAGCGAGCACTCCGTAAAGCCAGAGCTGCAAATGCTGCAACAGTGGTGCCCACGCATGTCTGCCCGACATGTGGCAGAACATTCCGTGCCTGTATTGGCCTTGCCAGCCACCTGCGGACACACTGTGGACAGCATACAACCTGTTAGATGTCAAGGTCTTCTTCGAAAACGATGGACGAACATCATCATTCCGATTTTACAGAAACTGGTATTTGAAAACAGATTGTATAAAGTCGACTACACACGGCCACACTAAGCACATTAATTCGGCAGTGTGCGTCCATGTACCAAGGCTAGCATTGATTTCCGGAGCATTGCACTGTGAGTAGCTATCCCATAGCTATCCCATAGTTCCCGCAGTCTCCCCCACCTATTGGAATTCTGGGTTGAGATCCCAATGAACAGTTTCACGGGTGATTCTAGGTAAATGTCGTCAGTCAATCCTCCCTTCGTAAAAGCAACGGCAGACAATCATTTTGCGCCTTTTCCCCTGGATTGCCCTGGCAGACGCCATAGCATGGCAACCATGGAGCCTGTTTAGCCTTTTTTCACTGTCACCGTATGTGTACTGGATGCTGCTGACAGACGCAGTACTGCAGCACTACACAGCAGCATTAACTTGCCTTTGCAAGTTAGCAGAGACAGTTACCAGTCATATTGTACAATCTGCTGCTTTGGAAATTGGCAATGATGGTTACCAGTCATACTGTACCATCTGCTGCTGTCATGGGTGCTCCTGGCTGGCCTCGGTGAGGTTGGCCAGGGGCACATGGACAAAAATGGGAATGACTTCCCAGGTCATTCCCTTCTTTATGTTTTGTCTAAAGGTAGAGTCAGTCCTGCCTAGAATATCGGGCAAGCCTACTAAAGAACCAGAGAGGACAGCCATTCCGGGTCAGAGCCCCAGACATCCCACAGAAATGATGAGCTGCATGCAATTCTAGGGGGTGCCCTGCAACAACCCCAACATGTTGCTTCCCTCCTCCCCCACCCCTACTGGGCTACCATGGCAGTTATCCCCACATTTGTGTGATGAAGCAATAAAGAATGCATGAATAAGAAACACTGACTTTACTGAGATAAAATGGGGGGGGGGCGGGGAGAAGGCAGCATCCATCTGCTATGATATTCCAGCCAGGACTTAATCTCCAGGAGACAAAACTTAAAGAAGGGAATGACCGGGAGTCATTCCCATTTTTGCCCAGGCACCCCCGGCCGACCTCACCGAGGCCAGCCAGAAGCACTCACGGGATGATGACAATAGCTATCAGGCCTATTGCACCGTCTGCCATCAGGAAGAGGAGAGGAGGGAATGCTGCTGTTCAACGCTGCAGCACCACGTCTACCAGCAGCATCCAGTAGACATAAGGTGACATTGAAAAAAGGTGAGAAACAATTTGTTTCCCTTTTCTTTCACAGGGGCAGGAGATTGATGACATATACCCTGAAGCACCCCCGACAATGTTTTTGACCCTTCAGGCATTGGGAGTTCAGCCAAGAATGCAAATGGTTTTCATAGACTGTGGGAACTGTGGGATAGCTCGAGTCCTCGGTCCCCCCTCCCCCCTCCATGAGCGTCCATTTGATTCGTTGGCTTTCCGTTATGCTTGTCACGCAGCACTGTGCTGAGTCCCTGCTGTGGCCTCTCTCTATCATAGCCTGGAGATTTTTTCAAATGCTTTGGCATTTCGTCTATTGGAACGGAGTTCTGATAGAACAGATTCATCTCCCCATAAAGAGATCAGATCCAGTATCTCCCGTACGGTCCATGGTGGAGCTCTTTTTTGATTCTGGGACTGCATGGTCACCCGTGTTGATCGGCGCTCCACGCTGGGCAAATAGGAAATGAAATTCAAAAGTTCACGGGGCTTTTCCTGTCTGTCTGGCCAGTGCATCTGAGTTCAGATTGCTGTCCAGAGTGGTCACAATGGTGCACTGTGGGATAATTCCCAGAGGCCAATACCATTGAATTGCAGCTACATTAACTCTAATTCGAAATGGCAATACCGAATTCAGCGCTACTACCCCCTCATCGGGGAGGATTACAGATACCGGTATTAAGAGCCCTTTATATCTATATAAAGGGCTTCGTTGTGTGGACAGGTGCAGTGTTAATGCGGTTTAACGCTGCTAAATGCGATATAAACTCGTAGTGTAGACCAGGCCTCATTTTACTTCAGTGGAGTTACTCCGAATTTTATGAATTCATAAACAGATTGCACCCTATGTTCTCAAGGAGACAGTTTTGTCATCAGTTGATTATATACAAGAATCAGAGGGGTAGCCGTGTTAGTCTGGATCGTAAAAGCAGCAAAGAGTCCCGTGGCACCTTATAGACTAACAGATGTATTGGAGCATTTGCTTTCGTGAGTGACATGACATGAATCCAATGAAGTGGGTATTCACCCATGAAAGCTCATGCTCAAATATGTCTGTTAGTCTGTAAGGTGCCACACAGGACTACTTTCCTGCTTTTACAGATCCAGACCTACACTCGGGGCTACCCCTCTGTTTCTTGTATTTAATAAATCTGATGACACAACTGTCTCCTTGAGAACATTGGGTGCAATCTGGTTATGAATTCATAATATTTCGGAGTAACTCCACTGAAGTAAAATGATGATGGTTCTTACACCTACGAGCTTTATATCGCATTTAGCAGCGTTAAACCGCATTAACCCTGCACGCCTGTCCCACACAACGAAGCCCTTTATATAGATATAAGCGGCTCTTTATTACCGGTATATGTAATCCTCCCCGATGAGGGGAGTAGCGCTGAAATTTCGGTATTTGCCATTTCGAATTTGAGTTAATGTAGCTGCAATTCAATGGTATTGGCATATGGGTGAATTATCCCACAGTGCAACATTGTGACCACTCTGGACAGCAATTCTGAAACTCAGATGCACTGGCCAGACAGACAGGAAAAGCCCCGTGGACTTTTGGAATTTACATTTCCTATTTGCCCCCGCGTGGTGGTTGCACGCCGATCAAAACGGGTGACCATGCAAGTCCCAGAATCAAAAATAGAGCTCCACCATGGACCGTAAGGGGAGATACTGGATCTGATCTCTTTATGGGGAGATGAATCTGTTACTATCAGAAAACTCCTTTACAATAGTACGAAATGCCAATGCATTTGGAAAAAATCTCCAGGCTTATGATAGATGAGAGGCCACAGCAGGGATCCTCAGCACAGTGCTGAGTGACAAGCATAACGGAAATGGCCAACGAATCCAAATGGTCGGCTCATGGAGGGAGGGAGGGGGGACCGAGGACTCGTGCTGATCCCACAGTTACCACAGTCTATGTAAAACAATTGCATTCTTGGCTGAAACTCCCAATGCCTGAAGGGTCATTAAACATTGTCGGGGGTGCTTCTGGGTTATATGTCGAATCAATCATACTGCCCCTGTGAAAGTAAAGGGAAACAATCAAATTGGTTCTCACCTTTTTTCAATGGTCACCTTATGTCGAACTGGATGACTGCTGTGTAGACGTGAGTGCGGCAGCGTTTGAACAGCAGCATTCCCTCACTCTCCTCTTCCTGATGGCAGACGGTATTTGCAATAGGCCTGATAGCTATTGTCATCATCCGTGAGTGTTTCTGGTCTGGCATCGGTGGAAGGTTGGCCGGGGGTGCCTGGGCATAAATGGGTATGGACTCCCGGTCATTCCCTTCATTTAAGTCTTTGTCTCATGGGAGATTAACGGTCCTGGCTGGAATATCCATAGCAGATGGATGCTGCCTTTATCCCCGCCACCCCTCCCCCATTTTATTCTCAGTAAAAGTCAGTGATTTCTTAGTTCATGAATTTCTTTATTGCTTCATCACACAATTGTGGGGATAACTGCCATGGTAGCCCAGTAGGGGTGGGGGTGGAGGGAAGCAACATGTTGGGGTTGTGGCAGGGGCACCCCCTAGAATTGCATGCAGCTCTTCATTTCTGTGGGATGTAAGGGGCTCTGTCCCGGAATGGCTGTCCTTCTCTGGTTCTTTAGGTTAGGCTTGCCCGATATTCTAGGCAGGACGGACTATACCTTTAGACAAAAACATAAAGAAAGGGAATGGACCTGGGAAGTTCATTCCCATTTTTGTCTCCATGTGTCCCCTGGCCAACCTCACCGAGGCCAGCCAGGGAGCACCCATGACAGCAGCAGATGGTACAGTATGACTGGTACACATCATTGCCATATTTCCAAAGCAGCAGAATGTACAATATGACTGGTAACTGTATCTGCTAACTTGCACAAAGGACAAGTTAATGCTGCTGTGTAGTGACTGTCTCAAGTACTGCGTCTGTCAGCAGCATCCAGTACACATACGTTGACAGTGAAAAAAAAAGGCAAAAAACAGGCTCACCATGGTTGCCATGCTATGGCGTCTGCCAGGGCAAAATCCAGGGGAAAAGCCCGCGCAATTGATTGTCTGCCCGGTGCTTTTACGAAGGGAGTGAATTGAATGACGACTATTTAACTAGAATCACTCCGTGAAACTGTTCATCTGGGATCTCAACCCAGAATTTCCATTAGGTGGGGGGAGACTTGAGGGGGAAACTATGGGGATTGGCTATGGGAATAGGGCCTACTCCACACGTTTGCAAATGCTCCGGAAATCATTTTGCTAGGCCTTGGTACCATGGGACGCACCACATGGTGTTTTCCCCCTTGTTTGTTTTTTTTTTTTTCCGAATTTTTAATATGTGCATTAAAGTGTGGGGCGGTGTTGTATAGTCGACTTTATTTACCAAATCTTGTTTTTCAAATACCCCAGTTTCCATTGGCTTAAAAATCCGGAATGATTGATGTTTCGTCCATCGCTTTTTCGGAAGAAGTACCCTTTGGGGGACAAATCTAAACAGGTTGTATTGCTGTCCCCACAGTTGTGGTTCCGACAGGTTGGGGCTTGGGCCAAGGTCCAATACAGGGGCCCACGGAATGTTTTCTGCTCACATGTCGGGGCAGGGAACATGAGCGTGGGCACCACATGCTTGCAGCATTTTTTTGCAGGCTCTGGCCTTTACGGAGAGTTGGCTCGCCTTCCTCTTCGTTGCTATGGGTTATCCTTTTTCTGGCTTCAAGATGTCTGGCTCTAGGCCTTGGTGGGAAATTCAGCGTGTACACCCCATGTTCAATCGAATCTTGGAGCCCAGGGTTTTCCCCAGGAAGGTTGGATGTTCCGATAATCCATGGAGACTTAAGAAGAATGGCTTTCAGCGTGTCTTTTGTATCGCTTCTTTTGGGTTTCCCCCGTAGCGATCCACTTTCCTTGGAGGGGGGGTACCAGGCTCTGCATAGAAAGAAAAAAGGCTGTTTTTGGGGGCTGCGGTTAGTCTAGGGCATCCTTTATTTACAACATGGGCCTTGCCCAAGCGTGGTCTGGGCTTTTCTATGGAGCAAGAGTGTAAACTGTGGGAACGGGGCAGGCCTGGCTTCTGGAGAGGTGGACTTCTGTATTTCTAGGACAACCTTTATTCCCTGCCATCGGAAATTCTCAGAAAGTCTGCACGGGAGGCAAAGGTCATATGGAAAAAGTGGTTCAGGCTGCCTTTAGCCATGCCTCCTGTATACAGTCCAAGTCAGATTCCAACTGGCATAAATCAGTGGGGTAGTTAAGGGGGCACTTAAGCTGCTCGGTTATAGACTTTAAGCTTTGTAGGCAAAAAAGGGGCTTATTTTTCTCACGGCGAGGTCCCCAACGCACTGGTACAGCAGTCTTCCAAATTGCCAGGAAACTTGCCTTGGCGTATTCTGCAATTGGGACCTCGATGTCAAAATTGTTTCCACTTGCGCGAGGGGGGGGGGGAAAAAAAAAGGGGTTGCTGCCAAAGGGTATGATGTAAAAAATTTGGTGTCCCACTGCCTTTGGCAGGCTTTTGTCCCTTTCACTGTGATCGGTGGGCTCTTGGTGTTGGGGGCTTTCAGAGCTGGACTGTGGATTTTGCAACACTTTCAGGTTTTTTTTCTTTATGTTGATGATGGAGGGAGGGGGGCCAGGAAAAGTTTGGTTCCCACATTTTGCTGCTGCGAAAACTTAATCCCATGCTTAGGCTTGCAAATTTTTCCTGGCCTCATGATCCAGCATTCAGGGCACAGTCGTCAGCAAAAAGGAGGTCTCGTAGCACAGTCTCCTTTATTTTGGTGACAGCCTGGAGTCTTCGCAGGTTGAACAGTTTCCCATCAGTCCTGTATCTCAGGCTGATTCCCAAGGAACTGTTCTGAAAAGGCGTCTGAACCAGCATAGCTGAAAATATTATGATGAAAACAGGGTCGGTGCCAACACACACCCTTGCTTGATGCCATTTGTGACGGAAAAGGCCTCTGAAGCTTCTCCATTGTCCAGAACACGAGCCCCTCATGCCGTCGTGGAAACTGACGTTCCATCAGGATAAATCTGTCAGGGCACCCAAACTTCGACATGATGCGCCACAGACCTTCGCGACTGACAGTGTCAAAAGCCTTGGTAAGATCCATGAAGATGGTGTACAATTCACGATTCTGCTCTTGACACTTCTCTTGGAGCTGTCGGACTGCGAAGATCATGTCCACCTGTGCCACGGCTTTTTGCGAAAGCCGCACTGTGTCTCGGGTAGTAGACCCTGTTCCAGGTGGTCAATCAGACGATTCAGCAACACTCGTGCATGATCTTACCTGCGCTAGAAAGCAGTGATATTCCTCTATGATTATCGCAAACTTTTCGATTTCCTTTCTTCTTATAGAGGTGCATGATGGACGCGTCTTTCAATTCCTGAGGAATGGACCCTTGATTCCAGAAAGACTGGAACAGCTGAGTGAGTTTGTTAACAAGCATTGCACCACCATCCTTATAGATTTCCACTGGAATCGCATCAGATCCTGAGGCCTTGCCACTGGACAGCTGGCTGATGGCCTGTAGGGTTTCAGTCTCTGATGGTGGACTGATATCCGCCTGGGGCATTTTGTCAATCGCCTCGTTATTGATGGAAGATGGGCGGTTCAGTACGGATTGGAAATGCACAGCCCAAACGCTGTAGAATCAGAGTCTTCTCAGTAATGAGAGTTACACCATCTAAGTCCAGTAGAGGGGAACTCCCTGCAGGCCGAAGTCCATACTAGGATCTAAGGGCTTCGTAGAACCGTTTGGCATCAGTTTCTATCAGCAAACTTCTGAATTTCATCCGCTTTGGCACTCAACCAGGAGTCCTGCGTCTTGCGAAGCTTGCTCTGTACGGTCCTGCGAATGTTTTTAAAGGAATTTTTCTTAGCTGTTGACAACGGGTCATTCTGATGAGCACGGTGAAGGCGGTGCTTTTCAGCAAGTAAAGACTTGATCTCTTCGTCGTTTTCATCAAACCAGTCCTGCTGTTTCCTGTGTGAGGGTCCAAGAACCTTTAGTGCAGAAACGTGCACAATATTTCGGAAGCGTTCCCAGTTCCTCTCAACATTTTCCTCTAATTGCAACTCTGAGAGTTGGTTGCCAAGATCTTCTACTAGTGAAGCTGCTGTGCTGGGGTTCCTCAGTTTACTGATGTTGATCTTTTTCATCACAGCTTTGTTTCCCTGCGGACGTCTCTTTGGCTTGATGTGAAGGCGTAATTTAGAGATGATAAGTCTATGATCAGTCCAACAGTCAGCATTCGGCATGGCCTTGGTCACCCTTACATCCTGTCTGTCTTTCCTCCTCACGATGACATAATCAATGAGATGCCAGTGCTTAGAACGTGGGTGCATCCAGGACGTCTTTTTGCGAGTGGGCAGGCGGAAGATGGTATTGGTGATGATCAGATCATGAGCCGCACATGTCTTCAATAGTAATAGGCCATTGCTGTTGCATTTGCCGATTCCATTTTTTCCAATGACGCCTTCCCAGGCAGAGTGATCGGATCCTACTCTCGCGTTAAAATCGCCAAGTAGAATCAGCCTATCGGTGTGCTTCACGGATGAGAGTAGGGCATCAAGATCTTCATAAAACTTGTCCTTTACTTCATCCGGATTCGTCATTGTGGGTGTGTAAGCGCTGATTAGTATAACTCGCTTTCCTCTTGGTAGTGGAAGATGCAGTGTCATGAGTCGATCGTTCACGCCCTTGGGAAAAACTGGCAAGTTTGTGGACAAGATGATTATTAACCGAAAAGCCAACTCCAGATTCACGACGTTCGTCACAGTTGTGTCCACACCAGAAGAATGTGTAACCACCTCCTGTTTCTGTGAGCTGACCTTCGTTGGCTAGACGAGTTTCACACAGGGCCGCAATATCGATGTTAAATCTTGCGAGCTCTCTAGCAACCAGGGCTGTTCTTCTTTCTGGTCGATCTGCTGAGGAGTTGTCTTGAAGCGTGCGTACATTGCATGTACCAATAATGAGTGGTGTTCACGTTACATTTTATTATTTGAAATTTTGTTTGTTCGACCGCATAAGATGGGATCCCCTCCAGCTGCGGTAAGCTGGCCAGGGTTCTATGAAGCAAACAATGTTTAGGGCACCTTTTCTAGCCCCTTCCTCTTACTACTAGGAAGTGAGCAGTGCAGTCCTAAAGAGGACTGCTCAGTAACTCAGGTAGACGCCAAAACCAGCTGTTGCTTCGGTCAGCAGGAAGATGACCATTAGACCTGAGCCGCCTGTGTGCAGGTCCGCGGCTACAGCTCCCAGTGTATCCACGCCTGCTGCTTCGTCGCTCGCCCATCGGCCACAGGACTTTAAGGTTTACGGAAAGGAGGGATGTCAAGACTTGCGCATGAGTTGGATTAAAGTGAGGGAGAGGTTGCACATATTCAGCCTCACTCTCTCCTCCCAGATTCCATCTTGCTCCAATGGCAGGACAAAAGTCGAGATGGTTGGAGATGGGCTGGGCGCAGTGGTTGACCAGGACGTCTTTCGCGTCTTGCCATGCTCTTAGCGTACCACATCGCTTGCAGAAACCGCCTTCATGACCGTTGGTCCTATTCTAAAAGGTCTTATCCGCTCAATCACCGGAGTCTGTCTTCACATGCTTGGGATAGACAAGGCCCTATCTCACCGTAGGTCTATGCCGGACGGCTACCCTCAACCTGGTTTGGCCAGCCTGTCGAAGCTGTTGCCCGGGGTGTGGCCGCTGCTCATGCTACAGCTACTAGGAGCCACAGGTGAGAGCTGAGTGAACAGGTGGGGACCAAAGGTGGATGAGCTGCCCTAGAGGGACACGACATGCCCCTACACCGAGGATGCTACCCCTCCCTGAACACCCCATACACCCCAAATCGGAATAATCCCTTAGCATTAGACATACCCTGAATTAATTTCAAACTACACCAGGGATTTTGCCACCACAAGCAGCCAAAAAAAACAATCGGGGATTGCGATCTGTGGCAATTCAGCGGGAGGTCCTTCGCTCCCGAGCGGGAGTGAGGGACCCTCTGCTGAATTGCCGCCGAATAGCTGGGCGTGCCACCCCTCTCCGGAGTGACCGCCCCAAGCACCTGCTTGCTAAGCTTTTGCCTGGAGCCAGCCCTGACACCAGTGTTAAATAAGATCAGAATCTTAATACCTATGCATAAATGTATAGACACATCACTGTCTATCTGTCTTATACTGCCAACATCATCTTGCTATCTGAGCACATAGCACAGAATATCAATAGCATAGCTAAGTCACAAATAGACTTCATGAACTTTCTGGTGCTTCTCCTTTTTCGGGATAAAACCTGTGGTTGGGGTATGAGAAGTTTGGCTTGTTTGTTTGCTTGATTGTCTCTTTTTCATGTTGTTTCATTTTATTGATTCATTCGTTGACCTGTTACTTTGTTCCAGGTGACTTTTGTGGGTTTAGGGAATTTGCAGGGTGGGAAATGTTTGATTAAATGGCGGTATACATTTTTTTTTTCATTTAAGTTGGCAATGTCATAATATCTTTGAAAGGGTTTTCTGCGGAGACTTAGACTTTTCCTTTCCTCAGTGATGAAGAATTAAAAATAGTTTCTGTAGGTGTGTGAATAGCTGAGTTTTGGGCTGTATAAGTCGGGGCATTGCCAGCATATTGAAGGACATGATCATTCCCTTCTGTTTGACATTGGTGAGGCATCATCTGGAGTACTGTGTCCAGTTTGGTGCCCCACACTACAAGAAGGATGGGGAGGAAAATGGAAAGAGTTCCAGCAGAGGGCAAACAAAATGATTAGAGGGCTGGACTTATGAGGAGAGGCTGAGGGAACTGAGGTTGGTTTAGTCTGCAGAAGAGAAGAGTGAGGGGGGGATTTGATAGCTGTTTTCAAGTACCTGGAGTGGGGATTCCAAAGAGGATGGATCTAGGCTGTTCTCAGTGGTGGCAGATGATAGAACAAGGAGTAATGGTCTCAAGTTGCAGTGGAGAAGGTTTATGTTGTATATTATGTAGCTGTCGTGCAACTGTACCAGGAGGCACTCTAGACAGCTGCAGTCCACAGGGCCCTGGGCTGGAACCCGGAGTAGAGTGCGGGACCGGATTCCCCCCAAACTTCACAACTCTGATTAAACACGGGAGGGATTGACCTGGACTGTGGCTTCTACCAGAGGGGATGGTCTCTGGGTTGTCTCCTGACCCACTGGGTAAATCTGTGAAGTGAGCAAATCTGCTAAAAGTGCAGGACACACCAAGGTAGAGGAGAAACTTTTTCACAATTATGAAAAACTTTTTCACTAGGAGGCTGATGAAGCACTGGAATGGATTACCTAGGGAGGTAGTGGAATCTCCTTCCTTAAAGGTTTTTAAGGTCAGGCTTGACCAAGCTCTGTCTGGGATGATTTAGTTGGGAATTGGTCCTGCTTTGAGTAGGGGGTTTAGACTAGATAACCTCCTCAGGTCCCTTCCAACTGTAATATTCTATGATTCTATGACCATCTCACTTCAAGATGACAAGAAGAATCTGGTCTCACGTTGATACAGAATGAAAGGTAATTCTCTTTCATGGATATCTGACAGTCAATCCTAGCTGGAAACATTTGAAAATGAGGTCCCTTTGAAAATTCCAACTGAGCACCTTGTAAAGTGGGAACATACCCAGCCTCAGAGTTTACAAATGAGCCCCTCTTTATCTTGGCCAAAAGAAAACCACCAGAAACATCATCCCGGGGCGTGGCAGTGCTCAACATTGAGCCTCACGTTCACCTCTGAGTGCCTAAGAACCGTTCCCCCTCTAGGCCACTCATGAAAACATTCCCAGACACATCAAAGCTCCCTCAATACAACCTGATGGATTCATGGTGACTTGCCTGAAATGCACTGGAGAGTTTTGTCTAGTTTCCAGAGAACAAGTGTGCCATCACACCTGCATCCACAATATTGGTAATAATATTCCCCCTTCTGGTCTGTTACCCGTGAAAAGGTCCACGGGCATGAAGAAGGGAATCATCAGTCAGACATTATTTAAATCTGAATATCCAGACAACTTGTTTCCAAGAGTTTTAAAAAAGAGCTCACTGGATCATTAATGTTTCATTGTAGTGAGTCTTGGAACACAGGGGAAAAGTTCAAGAACACTGGAAATAATAAGTTGGGCTACATAAAGAGATGGATGTTGATTGTAATATATTTAGACAGTTAGGGAAGGCATTTGAGGGTGGTTACTGTGTCTCTGACATATTTGCAAGGATTTTGGTTTCCTGGATAAAAACACAACATTTTTGTTCAGCGACCCTGGAGGGAAAGCATAAATTATAACTCATAAAATTTTGCAGGTAACGACAAAAAAAATTGGGGGATTGGTGTAAATAAATGAAGGGTGGTTATGGGCAACTGATACAGAGTTATCCAGGATCAGTTACTAAATGGGACATGAAAAAATAAAAAAAAAAAATAGAAGAATATGAAGCAAAGGGGAATGCTAACATAAGAGGGAACATGAACAGAACAGAGGGTAATCAAAAAAATCAAATGAATCCATCACCATGTCGCTCAAATTCCCAGTTCCTGGACAAACAGAAGCTAGGGACAACCATTCCTGTCCATCCTGCCTAATTTAGCCATTGATGGCCCTATCATCCATGAAATTATAATCCGGTTCTTTTTTTTAACCCTGTTATGGTCTTGCCTTGGCCATTCACAACATTCCTCTGCGCAAGGAGTTATACAGGGTTGACAATGTGTTGTGTGAAGAAATACTATCCTTTTGTTTGTTTTTTATTTTTTTCCTAAAAAAAACCTGCTGCCTATCTACTTATCATTTGGTGACCTCTAGTTCCTTATCTATTTCTTCTCCCATTCCAGTCATGTTTTTATAGGGTCTCGATCATATCTCCCCTTAAGCCCTGTCTTTTAGCAAGCTGAAACGTGCCAGTATTAGTAATCTCTCTCTCAACCAAATTAACGGAAGATGTTACCCATACCCCTAATAATTTTTGTTGCCCTTTTTGGAAACGTTTTTCCGATTCCCAAATAAATATCTTACTTTTGAAATGAAACGACCCACAGGGGGGGGGGGGGGGGGGGGGGGGGGGGGGGGGGGGGGGGGGGGGGGGGGGGAGCGTTCTGCACACAGTGATTCAAGGATGTGGGCATACCATTGATTTGATAGAAGAGGAAATATGATCATTTTCTGTTCTATTTTCTATCTCTTTCTTTAATTTATTCCCAGCATTCTGATTGCTTTTTCTGACTGACGCTGCACAGTGAGTGCATGTTTTCAGAGAAACTTTTCCACAATGAGTCCAAGATCTCTTTTCCTTGAGTGGTCAACATTCGTTTTAAATTTATAATTGGGATTACATTTTCCAATGTGCATTACTTTAAATTTATCAACATTATATTTCATCTGCCATTTTGTTGCCACCGGTCACACCGGTCATTTGAGAGATCCTCTTTTGAGATCTGCCTGGGTCTTAAACTATCCGTATAGATAAAATTTGTAGCAAGCTGAAATATTTGCCAACATGCACATGTTTATACAGTCTTTCTTTCCAAATCCATTAGCGCTGAATCTGTTGAATAGAAGACTAGGCATCCCACCAACAGACCCCAGGGGGACACCACTAATTACCTCTCTCCATTCTGAAAACTGACCATTTATACTGCTCTTTGTTTCCTATCTTTTAACCAGTTACCAATCGATCAGAGCACCTTCCCTCTTATCCCGTGGCAGATTACTTTGTGTAAGAGCCTTTGGTGAGGGACCTTGTCAAAGGCTTTTTGAAAATCTAAGTACACTATATCCACTGGATCCTCTTAGTCCCCATGCTTGTTGACACCCTCAAAAAATTCTGGTAGATTGGTGATGCATGATTTTCCTTTACTAAAACATGTTGACTCTTCCTCAACAAATTATGTTCATTTATATGTCTGAAAATATTTTTCTTTATTATAGTTTCAATAAATTTGCACAGTACTGAAGTCAGGCTTACAGGCCTGTAATTCCTCAGATCACCTCTGGAGCCCTTTTACAAAGTTGGCATCATATTAGCTATCCTCCAATCATCTGGTACAGAAGCTGATTTAAATGATAGGTTACAGACTACAGTTAGTAGTTCTGCAATTTCACATTTGAGTTCCTTCAGAACTCTTTGGTGAATACCATCTGGTCCCGGTGACTTATTGCTGTTTAATGTATCAATTTGTTCCAAAACCTCCTCTAATGACACCTCAGTCTGGGACAGTTCCTCAGATACATAATCTGAAAAGAATGGCTCAGGTTTGGAAATCTCCCTCACATCCTCAGCCATGAAAACTGATGCTTAGAATTCATTTCATTTCTCTGCAATGGCCTTATCATCCTTGAGTGCTCCTTTAGCACCTCGATCGTGCAGTGGCCCACTGGTTGTTTAGCAGGCTTCCTGCTTCTGATATACTTAAAAAA